>NC_079411.1:25630112-25727612 GCF_029220125.1 Pseudoliparis swirei | reverse complement strand
AAATAAAAAATAATCAAAAACGTACCTTTTTCTCTCCCTCTTTTGCGTTCCCTCGCTTCTTCCCTCGCTCGGCCCTCTCCGCCCCGGCTCGCTCCCCGAAGAGCCTCTTTGCCCACTCATCTTTCTGCGCGGCCAGCCGGTGGGCGTGGGAGTGGGGCTGCGGGGGTGGAGGAGGAGGAGGAGGAGGCGGAGGCGGCGGCGGCGGCAGGTGGTCCCCGGGGGCCAGTGGGGCCCGGTAGCGGTCGGCGGGGATCTTGCTCATGGGTGGAGGCAGGGTGCTGCAGTTGGCTGATGACCACCCGTCGGTGGACTCGGCATAGGACTCCTGGTCGCTGCTCAGGCCTTGGAGGTGGAGGCCGTGGTGCTGCTGCTGGCGCCAGTCTCTCAGCACGTGGACTGGCAGCCACCGTTGCGGCTCTACCCCTGTACCTCCTCCTCCTCCTCCTTCTTTTCTCCTCCTCCCCCTGCAGCTCCTCCCCGCTTCCCCGGCGAGTAGTGGTGCGAGTGGACTCCTCGAGAGTGCCTGCCGGCGCCGTCGGGGAGAGGGTGGGGGAGGTCAGCCGGGTGCGGCTCGTGACGGTAGTGGCCATTCCTGAGAGGAGGAGGCGGGTGGGGGCCGGCGGCGGCGGCTCCGAGGGTGGGGCTCCAGGCCTGCTGGGACGAAGGCGGGCTGTCCCAGTGGCGTGGCCCCGAGGCGTGGCTGTGGTTCGGGGGCCCTCCCAGATCCACCAGAAGCACCCGGTTGCTGCTCTTCTCCTCCGGCAGGAAGTTGCCGATGCCGCTGTCGCTGTTGCTGCTGGTGCTGTGGTTCTGCTGGGCGTCGTTGTCCGGGTCGTGGAAGGCCCGGGCGCGGACCCCCTCGATGTTGTCCCCCATGTCCCGGTAGAGGACGGAGACGAACTGGAGGAGGGGCTGCGAGCTGGGAGGGAACTCCAGGCAGCCGCCCGTGTCGGGGTCGGGGGTGCAGTCGAAGCCAAAGCGCCTGGCGACACCCGAATGGACCTGAGGAGACGACAGGAGGGTCAGCGGGGGGAATCGACCTTTTCCACGAGTCACTTGTCAAATGTATGAAATGTCGCTCACGAGCAAAGTAGCCGTTAAAATACTGAAGGTCTGGATGATTAGCAGCACCGACACTTGATTCAATTAACTTAAATTAACTAAATCAGTAATTAGCAAAAAAAGGATTTGATATCATACTTTACGTTTTGTATGACTTATTTATAAAATAAGATTTTTTTCTCTCATTTCAATCATAATTTGGCTATTTTACAGTTTATTCATCGTTAAGACAAAATGTTACATAGCTGCAGATTGAGAAATGTCGCTGAGTTTGTTTAATAAAACAAAATGTATTTTTTAATTCCACTATAAAAAGGTATATACAGGACTGTCTCAGAAAATTAGAATATTGTGATGAAGTTCTTTATTTTCTGTAATGCAATTAAAAAAACAAAAATGTCATGCATTCTGGATTCATTACAAATCAACTGAAATATTGCAAGCCTTTTATTCTGATTTATTGCTGATTATGGCTTACAGCTTAAGAAAACTCAAATATCCTATCTCTAAATATTAGAATATCATGAAAAAGTATACTAGTAGGGTATTAAACAAATCACTTGAATTGTCTAATTAACTCGAAACACCTGCAAGGGTTTCCTGAGCCTTGACAAACACTCAGCTGTTATAAATCTTTTTTTTTACTTGGTCTGAGGAAATATTAAAATTTTATGAGATAGGATTTTAGAGTTTTCTTAAGCTGTAAGCCATAATCAGCAATATTAAAAGAATAAAAGGCTTGCAATATTTCAGTTGATTTGTAATGAATCCAGAATGCATGACATTTTTGTTTTTTTAATTGCATTACAGAAAATAAAGAACTTTATCACAATATTCTAATTTTCTGAGACAGTCCTGTATATATATACACACACACACACACCTTTTTATAGTGGAATAAAAAAATACAATTTGTATATTTATATATATAAACCTTTTTATAGTGGAATAAAAAAATACAATTTGTATATTTATATATATATATACCTTTTTATAGTGGAATTAAAAAATACAATTTGTATATTTATATATATATATATACCTTTTTATAGTGGAATAAAAAATACAATTTGTATATTTATATATATATACCTTTTTATAGTGGAATTAAAAAATACAATTTGTATATATAATACATTTTTAAAAAGAGTACTACTTTGGTGTGAATGCCAAAACTACCGTGTTGAATTGACACCAAAAACTACCAACAGTTAAAGAGTCTTTTAAAATATCTCGAGAGGTTTACACCAGTCGGCATTAAAAAAAATATATACTAAATACAGACTTTTTCTTATAACTTCTTTTGTTCATGCATCCATTGCCAAAACAAAAACAAAATCAAATGTTTTTTTCTGTGATTTTTCTTCCCCCTCCCACAGAGCACCGTAAAATCACAAATAAATTCCCTATATTATGTACCTGGTGGTGACAGAGATCGGGGTCCACGATGAACACGTGACAGGAAGTCCTCAAACCGCCCTCTTCGTCTCGCCCGTTGCTGAAGTGACAGTCGTCGTGGTCGTCGGTCGCCTGCATCGTCACCAGGCCGAAGAACCGACGGTCGTCGGGGCAACAGGCGCTGAAGGCCAGTTTCTCTGCAGGGTAGGTGGCCAGAACCTGACCTCTGTCACTGCAGAGACGCACGCTGTCGTGCATCACCTGGCAGGACGTGGTTCACACGGATTCACGTTTTATACCAGGGAGCAGACAGATAATCACAGATACCAGGCATCATTCAAAATGACTTCGCTAATCATGTCATTTATTTTTCAGGTTTTCCATCACTCAAACTGTTAATGGGGAACAATTTATAATGTTCATTCTTTTTAAGCTCCTTCGTTACTCGACTGTATATTTTTTATTTTAGTGTTTTTAACTTTCGGGGTTCATTCATAACTCATTTATTAATTTTAACTTTTTTTCCTATTATTATTTCTTGTCTTAATGCAGTTCACCAAAAGAAAGAAAACAAATATGTCATATATTTTTTATCGCTGATTACTTTTTTTAATGCTTCTTGTAAATTTTTCTGTTTCAATTTTTGGTAAAAAGCTTTTTACAAATTTTTTAAAATATATTTCTTTGGTTTAGTTGATAAAGGACAGTCAGTGCACATTAATAAAAACATTTCTGTAAATGTGCCAGAGTTATTAGCCAAGAGGCTATTTTTCACAAAACAAACCCTAAAAATAAAAGATTACATCTCCAATGTTTATATAATATTTTACGCTTTCCAAATGGGTGCAAAAACAATTAATAAGGAGAATAGTGATTATCCTCGTAGAAAGTCAAGTACTAACAAGGCAGGAGAAGAATCACAAATTCAAAACGGACAAAGCAAATAAAATAGTAAACAAGTCATCCTCATCATCATCATCAGATCTCACCTTCATCAGAACCAGCGAGTGGACCTTCTGCTCGGCCCGGAGGCGCCTCATGCTGCACCTGATGGCCTGCAGGCTGTCGCTCTCCAAGCTCGCCCCGATGGACGCCAGCTCGATGGAGCCCAGGTAGCCGACGACCATGCCCGCGTTGAGGATGCCTTCGCCGGGCTCCAGGCCCAAGTCTCCCACGTCGTCCAGGTCCGGCTCTTCTTCGTGCTGCAGGTGGAGGTGGCGGAAGTCCGCCTCCAGGAAGACCGAGTCGTCGCTCAGAACTCGGGCCATCTCCTCCTCGGAGAGCAGGTTGGGGTCGCTCCGGGATCCGGAGGCGTTCCGATACAGGGGGAACTCCGGCTCGGAGAGCGGCCGCGGCGCCTTCGAGCCGCCGGGTCCGGGCCGGTCCTTGTCCGAGCTGCTGGAGGACTGGCTGGAGTTCTCGAAGATCATGTTGAAAATCCCTCCGGACTGCAGCTCCGCCACGACCTTCTCCGCCCGGTTGATGCCCAGCTGCTTAGAATCCAGTTTGGGTTTGTACCACCCGCCGCGGGCCCCGCAGCCCGACCTGCCGCCGCCGTTGTTGTTCGCGCCGTCGTCGTAGAAAGCGTCCAACTCGTCGTCGCTCGAGCACGAGTCCGGCCAGGAAGCCGCCATCGCGCTGCTGCTGCTCTGGTGACGACTCGGGGCGGCGCGTTGTTGTTGTTGTTGTTGTTGATGTTGCCGCCTGTGACGTTCCACTTCGGCGACGACCAGCTTCAGGACGCCGGAGCAGCGCCCGATCAGCTTGACCACGTCTTCGTGCGACGCCTCGGAGACGTCGGCGTCGTTGACGGAGAGGACGCGGTCGCCCGAGCGCAGGCCCACGTGGTCGGCGGGGCTGCCTTTGAGGACGCAGCTGAGGACGCACGGCCCTTGGCCCGCCAGCGTGAAGCCGTACCCCGACCGTCCTCTCGCCACCTCCACGGCGCGGACGCGACCCTGCCGGAGGGAGGAGGAGGAGGAGGAGGAGGAGGGCGGCGGCTGAGGCAACCCGCCTCCACCGTAAGGGCGTCTTTTGGATGACGCATCCACTTGCCTGGACATCGTGCCGGGGTACTTCCTCTTGTCCATTGATTCAGCGAGTTTTCAATTCGTCATTATATATATATATATATTATATATATCTGGGCTCTGCTGCAGGAGAGGTTTGTCTTCTTGTCAAACTGCGACCAAAAGATGAGCAGCGGGTCCAAATGCAGCAGAGGGGTGAAAGATTCTCCTCACTTCTGGCACAGCGTTGCTACTGTAGTCGTCGCATCCTGGTGTCACTCTCTCTCTCTCTCTCGCTCTCCAAGTCACAGGCTCAGTTACCTGCAGCACAACAGAAGGCAGTCATGATCTATGACCTGTCATACTTTCTTTCTTTTTCACACGCATTATATTCGCATATTAAACATGCCGTCTCGTCTTTATGGAAGAATAAAGGGCTCCATTCAAGTTTCTAAATGTCAAAGGAGATCATGATAATGGCAATAATGGCAATGTCAATAGTACATATGCAGCGTACACCTGCACGTTGAGCTCCACACAGCCACACCTGTGCAGGGCGGAGTCAGCGACGCGCTGTCCAATGGGAAGAGCGCTTTTTAAAGAGGCGTTGTTGTACCTGCCAGACAGGCAGGTGAAACGAGACAGACCCAACCGCTAACTCACTTTGGGGCAACTTTTAGCTTCGCGTGTTATAAACTGTAAACTTTGGCTTCCGTCCGAGTTAAATTATGAGTGAATTATGAGCTAATAAATTGTGAGGAATAAGTTAACGTGAGCGGAGGTTAGCGAGCTGTTGCTGTTAGCTTCGTTAGCTCGACATGCTAGTAGAGCGACCCGTTAGCGCTACTTCACGAAACTCTCCTTTTGAGAGACGTTACAAACTTTATAGCGTCGCTCTACATTCAACCGTGTGCATGCTTTTTGTCTCTTGACAATTCACGAAAGTTACACACACAAAAAAAGTTTCTTGCCCCGACTCGCTGTTCGGAGTGCACCCAACCGTGCTTAACCCGGAGTCCCGCCCCCCGCCCGGACGTCTAGTTTTTTTTGGAATGTCGGTCTGTAACTATGGCAACGACGGTGTACACAGACTTGTCCTCCGCTGTGATTGGTTTAACCGAGCTGTCAGTCAGACCGCGAACAGTTATGTGGGATAAATTGAACCCCCCAAAAAAAAAAAGTTAGTTTGAGAAATCACGAATATAAGTATCAACAGCAGCTCATTCCACAGGTGTCAAACTGCGGCTGCGCGAGCTCGGGCGTCTCGACGCTCCGCTGTTTTAATTATCCGACGCCTTATTGTATAAATGTTGTCATCGACGAGAAGGCGAACGGCAACAGCTGGGCAGTTTACGTCTGAGTGGTTGAATCGGGGTAAAGAAAAGAAAGAAAGAAAAAAGAAGGTGGATGCGGCTTCTCTCCTAATGTTCCCTCTCTTCTCTCCTAATGTTCCCTCTCTTCGAGGAGGATTGAAACGCGACTTACGTGTCTGCGTCCGACGCGGCGAGGCTGCTTCCAGTTTCCATAGTTTGGTAACCAAGGGCCATTTGGGTCAACTCTGGAGACGATGGGGGTAAACAAAAGAAAAGGCTGCACCATCTGGCGGAGGAGGAGGAGGAGGAGGAGGTGTGTTTGGAGTGGGCAGCGGAGGGGAGGAGGGGGGGTCAGAGAGAGGGGGCTTCAAGCAGTGTGATGAAGAAAATACATTTTAAAGTTGTATTTTATAGTTTATTAAATACACATCGGCACATTTACTCTCACCGTGGTCTGTGGGAGGTGGAGCGTGAGTCCATGGCTCGTTGTTGGGGGGTCAAAGGTCACCAACACTGGCGTACAACCGTTCAAATAATAAATAAATATGTATATTTAATATTTATTCTTCACACATCAAAGTCAGGGATTTATTTCACCGAGAATTTCTTTGCTGTTTGCAAACAAGCGAATAACTAAAACATTTACCGTCGAGCAAAGTGTTTTCTCTAACATTCAATAATTAAAAAAAACATTAAATCAATTTTAATATAATATTGGATACAACTGTTTAAAAAAAAAATACAACCATATCATTTCTTCATAAATAACATATCTTCAGTACACTAACACAGATGACATTAGTACTATTTGTAATTTAAAACACATATTTTTTTATATGTTTGTATTTAATCACCCTTTTCCCCCTCTCTTTGTTGTTGTTGTTTTTCTTGGAGTGAGCACCATTTGTTTGTTGTTCTTCGTGTGTTGTACACATGAATATCACGTGTACTAACCCTAACCCCACTGGAACATGGACAAAGAAAGCGACTGTATGAAAATACATATGTTGTTGAAAACTAAATTAAAAAAGTGAGTTAAAAAAAATAAACGGTACATATTACCACCTTCTGTATCGTGTTTTATTTTATATTTTTTCTTCTTCTAGTCGTATTTCTAAGCTGTTGACTCCGAGAGCTCTGCACTAGATTTCCAACGGCAGGCACAAATAAAACTTTGAATCTTGAAGTCAGCCAGGTGCAGCGTTACCTGACACTTCAAAAGTAAAACAGCTGTTTCTTTGAGCCAGTCACACATTAAGAAAGTTAATGTCTGATTGTGAATGTGTTATTGAAGAACTTTCATACTTGAATTGCAATTTAAAACCAGAGATGACCAACACGCACCTATTGAATTATGTATGTATTCATTTCTAGCTTCAAAAAGGTTATTTTAAAGCAATAAATAAATCCTTAAACATCGTCAGGACGTGACTTGATTATCTTTTCGCAGTGTTGTTGCTCTACGTTGACCTTGTCAGTTTGTGTTGCCTCTTGTTCCTCATACATTATTATAAACCTCTTGTACAGTAGAGCGATAGCAGCCATGTAGTGTGATTTAATCGGTGCTTTATGAACCAGATGGCATCTGTGTGCTGTTAATACCTTTTAATCATGAAGCGCCCATCTTAATGGGCGCTGTAAAACAAGAGCAACATGTGTTATCATATTAAAAGGAAATGAAAGGTTGAGAAACGGAAATTGGAGAACATGCTATACAACGTCATCATGTTAGGGTTGTTTTTTTGTTAAGTTAGTTTAAAGTCTGGTGGAAGGCATCAAATAAAAATATGCATGTTAGTAAATCCTGAATTTTCTCTCAGCTTGACCATGTGTGAGTTAGCTGCCAACAGCTTGTCTTTGAGGAAGAGACACACACACACACATCTTTAAATGTTTTTATTTATTTTTCTCAACAGTTCATACGCAGTGATTATCTCTTGAAAATATCGACATTAATTTAAATACAATCTTTTTTCTTTTCTTACAGAAGCTCGTTTCTGTATCTGTTGGGTATCCAGACTACAAAAGAAAAAAAGGGGGCTCACATAATTCTGTCATATCACCACCTTCAGTATCTTTGAATAAATCGGTTGTGCTTCCCAAACTGTAGTTTCTAGAAAGAAAAAACAAAAACATAACTAATTAAACGGAGGAATTAAATTCTCAGCTTCTTCACTCGGCCAAAATCACGACTCCCGTCCTCCGAGCTGCCGGTTCTTGAAGCGGAGGAACAATAAAGATGTTGAATCAGTTGAACCTCCACGCCCATTTCCCCCAAAATAACTTCTGAGTAATCGCCTTACCCCCCCAGGGGGTCTCCGTCAGTCTTCTGCTCCTCTTATGGCCGGATGGAGAGAATAGTCACCTCCATCCGGTTGTGGAATTATTTCCTTTAACATTGTAAGAAAAGAAAAAAAGGGGGGAGGGGGGGTCAGTCATCCTCTGAGGGGAACATATTGAAGCATACAAATCACTTTTTACTTTGATGCAGTCGGGACTCTTTGCATGTCCAGAAAAACATCCTAAAAACATGAAAAGAAACTTCCACATCTTTTAAGTGCCGGGTGTTTTTAATATTCTGCACACAGACAATTAAATATTTACCAATCTTGAGACAAAACAATATTTAAAAAGCTCTAAAAATAAAAAAACTCCCTGTCAACATCGCTCTTTCTACTCTTCCTCGTCTGCTGATTCGTCAACACCGTCGTTGGTCTCTATGGTTACGAGGCTCCCTTTGGCTTCTCCACACAACAGGCAACTGCACTCACAGAAACACAGTATTTGAGAGGATGCAAGGAGATAGGAGGAATGCTAAGCATGCTTTCAAGCGTTCAGTGTAGGAGACATCGGTGTGTGTGTGTGTGTGTGTGTGTGTGTAGGTGCTTCATCTAAGGCAAGTGTCTGTACAGAGTCACTCAGGCAACTCGAAACACTCGGAGCTTTCTGCCGATTCAGACTTTCTGATCACGTGGTGAGAAACCTCTCTTCCCGTCCACGTTCAGATCTGATCTTTACAATTTGGATTTTCACCATGCGCCGTGGCTTTTTGTATAACTTTACAAATCACTCTCCCTCCGATGGAGTCTCCATTTAAAGATGAGAACTAAAGTCACATTTCACATCCTGAGAATTTAAAAAAGTACACGGAATGGAGAGGTGAAGTCATTCAGGGGGGGGGGGGGGGGGCTAGAATGACATTTTAAAAAAAAAGGACTAGACAGATATAAGCAACATGATCCGTAATCATGAGGAAATGCTTCTTAAAAAAAAGAAAAGACGACGACGTCGCTGCAATTTTGGTATTTTACTTGTTCGACATTTCTCACCATCTCAATTAAATGTTTTCCGGGTCCTTAAACAGTTAAAACAGTGTCTAATTTTTGCAGAAGAATATGATTTTTTTTTGCATTATATACCCGTCTAAATTCTTAACATCCAGACTCTGAACCGAGACAGAAATCAAAACGACTCGCGGGAGCAAACGAGCGTCTCACGTCACGACATCCTCGACCGGCTATTAGTGACCGTTCTTACACGTAAAATATTTAATATTCAACGCGTCAGAGAAAGAATAGAGTGACTTAAATATATATACAAAAGAAGAAGAAAAAAGCTAATTATTGACAACATGAAGCCTTTCAGACGCGCCGCGGTTCCTGAAGAATCCGTCTTCACTGAAAAATAGATTCATCGAAACTTTAAATGTAGATACTTTGTATTTTCTAGTGTTTTTTTCTCGCTCTATTTAATTTTACTTCACTGACGTCACAAGACTCAAGCAAGTCCTCACGGGAAAATAAACAAATCAAATGTTCGCGTTTGATTGACGTTTTTCTTTAATATATATATCTATATGTTTCTAGCTCAAGGTGCTGGGCGGGAGGAGGCGTCGTTAATAGGAGAGGAGAGCGCCGCGGCGTCCTTCATGTCGGTGACCTCTCCTGACCTTTAACGCACGCCCGAAAACCGTAACGCTCCTGTGACTTCATCACGGGTGTAGAGGAGGGAAAGGGGCGGGGCTACAGGAGATTCCTCTGATGAAACGCTGCTCCTCCCCCTTCGCGGCCGTCTCATTTCTCGCCCCTCAGAGCGACGTGTCCTGGTGGATGGACTGCAGGCAGCCCAGCAGCTGGTGGTACGGGCTGCCCGGCGCCGCCACGGCCTCAAAGACGGACTGGAACGCCCGGCGGTCCAGCTCCTCGTCGATCTGGTGCCGGTAGAAGTCCATGGCGACCAGGCAGAACAGGCTGACGTCCACCGCCTCGCTGGAGCCCATTCGGCTGATCACGTGCGGCAGGCTGTGTGGAGGCGGTCAAGTTAAGGACAACGGACGCCAGGAGCTGGACTCACAACACAAGCTAACGGGCACAGACACAAGCTAACGGGCTCCTCGGAGGATACAGGGCGGAGATCCACTGGGAGGTGGAGGCGGAGACGAAGAAGCAGGAGAGGCTCCACATGGCCATGGCCACCGGGGTCCGCTGGGTGAAGTTGGACAGGGAGAGAAGCACCCAGTCCCGCACCATGGAGGACTGGCCGGTGGCGTGGAGGGTCTGGAACACCTGGAGGCGGGAGGGAGAGAGAGAGGGAGAGAGAGAGAGAGGGAGGGATGGAGAGAAAAATAGAGGGAGGGAGGGCGAGAGAGAGCGAGAAAGGGAGGGAGAGAGAGAGCGAGCGAGCGATGGAGGGCGAGAGAGAGAGGGTGAGAGAGAGCGAGAGAGGGAGGGCGAGAGAGAGAGAGGAGGAGGAGGAGGCGAGAGAGCGAGCGAGGGAGAGATGGAGGGCGAGAGAGAGGGAGAGCGAGATGGAGGGCGAGAGAGAGGGAGAGATGGAGGGCGAGAGAGCGAGAGAGAGGGAGAGCGAGAGAGCGAGAGAGAGGCGAGGAGAGAGGAGGCGAGAGAGGAGGCGAGGAGAGGAGGGAGAGATGGAGGCGAGTGAGTGAGAGAGGCGGGAGGCGAGGCCGAGAGATGGAGGGCGAGAGTGAGAGAGGGAGGGCGAGAGAGAGCGACAGATGGAGGGCGAGAGTGAGGGAGAGTGAGAGCGGGAGGGCGAGAGAGAGCGAGAGATGGAGGGCGAGAGAGCGAGAGAGAGGGAGGGCGAGAGAGAGGGAGGGCGAGAGATGGAGGGCGAGAGAGCGAGGGTGAGAGAGAGCGAGAGCGAGAGAGAGAGCGAAGGAAGAAGTTAGAGACAAATCAATGTGGGTCTAAATTAGATCTGTTCAAGGAGACAAAAGCATCGATCACTTGTTTAAGTTCCTTTGAGGAAAAGCAGCAGCTGCTTCTCAGGAGATGTTTCTCTGAGCTGGCCAGATTTAAGCCGGTTCACAATATATATTTTTTTATCCGTGGGTAACTTCTCCGTCGATGTGAGAATCGTGCCGCTGCACATGTTGGTCGACTCTAAAGTCAAACGCACGGATCTCATTTCATCTTTATTTTAAAGCCCCGGACAGCAACTGGAAGGCTTTGCTGCAGCTCGATGTTGCCGTGGCAACACATTCAACAACAAGGGAGCTGCTGGAGCGATTAAAACTATTAACTTGTAACAACGGAGACCGGACCTCGGTTACATTCTCACAAGAAACCAACTTTGCAGCATTTATGGCCAAATAATCAGATTAATGGAGAAATTACTGAATAATCAGATTTGGGGTGAAGCTCATATACAGAATATTATTATGTTTTTTTATGTGGTTTGGCTTAAAATGCATTCAGAGATGACGGAGCGATCGTTTGCATGCGCCGCCGCGGACCTTGTAGACGACGGCCGCCATGAATTGTGGGTAGGGCTGCTGATTGGACAGGAACTCCCCGATGACCTTGTTCATGACGTCCTGCGGGGGGAAGAAGTCGTCCAGGAACTGGGGCAGAATCCTGGACACCACGCGAGCCTCGCTGGGGAAACCTTTACGGATCCTGATGAACACCCAGAACAACAAACAACGAGGGGTAAACAAAAACAAGTGCTGCCACCCGGAGGAGGTCGGTTACAGATTTTTTTTAGGGGGTAGTTTTTCCCCACCGACTTAAATCCAGGAGCATTTAAAAATAAATTGGGGGCACTTTTTGAAAATTGTGAAATAACATTTAACGTTTGTTCAAAAATAATAAATAAACATATTTAGGCTTACAGTATAAGAGCAATTGTCATAAAAATGGCAATAAGACTATTCGGGAATAATAAGACTATTAGGCAATAGTCTACACATTCAAAGTGTTTTTTTAGATTTGTTGGACAAAAAACATACATCATATTAAATGTTATTCTTATTTCTTTGTCCTTATTTATTGTCTTTACATTGTTTTAACCCTTGTGTTGCCTTCGGGTCAATTTGACCCGATTCAATGTTTCACCCTCCTGTCGCCTTCGGGTCAATATGACCCGATTCAATGTTTAACCCTCCTGTTACCTTTATATTTACTAACATATTTTACCCTTGAGGTCAATATGACCCCAGCTATTAAAATCTCCAGAAAATTATTAGAATTAATATTGTTTTCCAAGTTTAAGTGTGAGGTACTTTATGTTTGTTTGTTGACTCCCGAAAGAACACCGGCATTAAACATTGAATCGGGTCAAATTGACCCGAAGGCGACAGGAGGGTTAAATATTGAATCGGGTCAAAATGACCCGAAGGCAACACAAGGGTTAAGCAACTATTAAGAATTATAACTTATTTCTTAGTTTTTCAAAGTTCAAAAATATATTTATTTATATATATATATATATAAATAAATATATTTTTGAGCTTAACAATTAAAATTTATTTCTTAGTCTTTTCAAAGTAAAAAAAAAATTATATATATATTTGTGTGTACTTACCTAGTTCAGGCAATACGGAGAGGACACACAATAAAGAACAAAAACGCAATTAAATTATCTTAATTATTAGAGAAAATTCTGGGGGCATTTTTTGCCTCCTCGTGATGTCAGGGGCAACATTATATTTCTTCGGGGCAGTTTTGCCCTTTGCCCTCGTGAAATTCAGACGCCGATCACTTCTGTTATCAAACGTAGATGTTTTGGTTAAAGAGGAGAGACGAGCTGCACCACTTTGTATTTAAATTAATCAAACTGTGCATTACTTGTACAATGGAGTGTGTGTGTGTGTGTGTGTGTGTGTGTACCTGTCAAAGAGCACAGAGACCCTCTCCATGGCGACGATGATCGACTCGCTGTCCGGCGCCTGAGGGTCGGCGTGGGGGGGCGGGCGGCCGGCGGGGCTGGCTTTCTCTTTGCCTGAGGAGAAACCAACATGACCTGCCGTGACGCCCACCGCCTCTGCTGCGGCAGAGTCAACCTGACCTCTAACCCCTGTCGCGTCTGAACCCGACGACGCAAGCACCGCTGAGAGGGGGGACGAGAGGGGGAGGGGGGTGAGGGGGGAGTGGGGTGAGGGCACCGGTTTGAACCAGTAGGGGGAGACGTTAGAGAGTCAGATCAGAATTTTTCGTTGGACAGAAGACGGGTGACCTCTGGGTTTTCTGTAACTGGTGCTTATAAAAGTATGAGGTACATTACATCCCGGTGGCCTGAATGTGTACTGCACATGAAGAGGGGTACAGCTCAGTTTGCATTCTTTTTTTAAGAGCGGGCTTTACTCAAAAAGGATTTAATGGCTAGCAAGAAAGAAAAAAAGGAGTCATTGAGCCAGTTAGCATCTGGACAAAACACTAAAGGGGTGCAGGAGTTAGTAGGGGACGACGTCGGGGTTAGAGGTAGGCTATATCAGAGTGTATAATACACAACAGATCACATGCAGAAAGCCACAGGCATCATTACAGGGTTGGTAGAAGCGTTAAAACAAATAAAAATAAAGCCTGTTATGCTGTAAAGAAATATTTAATAGATTAGTTATATTGCATGATCGTATTCCCAGTAAGTAAAATGATGTAGCTGTAACTGGCAGATACGTTAACACGCGTGTAAGCTGCGTGCACAACATGCGTGAACTAAAGAGTTGTAGTATGTCAGCGGGCGTTAAAGAAGCAATTCATTAACACCTCATTAGTAGGGATGTGTTAATATTCATACTATTATTAAAAGGAATGAGTCTAGGATGAGTGAAGGAAACAAGTGGGACTCATCCTCCCTGAAGCAACACATTCAGGGTTCATACACATGTGGACCGATGGATGTCCAGGACTTTAAACTAAATTTCCATGACCAAATATTATGTGAAATCTCGGTGTATACACGAGTATAAACACCATAAATGAGACAATAGTTTGATTTAAAGAATACATATTTACATAAATGTTTATTCTTTTAATCAAACTGTGTAATGAACATATGAATATAACAGATTTACATGACTTTTTCAACATTTTGGGGATTTTTGGCACTTTTCCAGGCCTGGAAATAACCATTTTTTAAATTCCATGACTTTTCCAGGTTTTCCATGACCGTACGAACCCTGTAAATGAGTTAAGCTTGCAGAGCTTTAAGTTTAAACCATGACTAAAGAGCAAAGCCCCAGTAAGATTAACTGACGATGATCTATAGTTAGAGAGCTCATGCAGGTGAGTTGGACCGGCTGCTGAGTGAGAAGAACAATAGCTATAATATCAGTGATGGAGGCACCAGTTCATGCCGGTGGTGCCGCATTGTGGTGGCGTTGGCGCCCGTCTTACCGGTGTACATGCACGTGAGCATGAGGCCCAGGGCGGCCATGGCCCGGTGCGGCGACGGCATGTTGACTCGGTCCACGCTGAGCTTCACCAGCGCTTCGCCGTCGACGCGCGACAACACCTCCGACAGCAGGAGGCGCTCCAGGCCGCGCAGCACGCAGTGGTAGATGACGGAGGGGGTGGAGTCCTCGCTGGCCGACACCATCACGCCACACAACTGGGAGGCGGAGGGAGACAGTGGGAGGGGTTTTTTTTACGAGGAGGAAAAAGAACAAAGGATAATAAGCATGAGCGTATTCAAATAATTAATAATCACGAGTGTCACATTTGAAATGTGCCGGTTTCACACATCGACTGATTTAATTTTTTTAAATTTTTTTTTTATAATATATTTTTTAAAACAAATAACGTCATTTAAAAAATAAATAAAAAACTCCATCATTGTGCCGTTTGTTTTGTTTATTCATTTGGATTTCAAGGATTGCTCCGTTTTGTTGAAAAAGCAAAATAAAGTTTAAAAAATAAATAAATAATGGAAAATAAAAAAACTTCCATCTTTTAAAAATGTAATTTCTGTCACAATCGGTCTATGCATTAAACAAACACATTTGAAGAATGTTATTGTTGTCCCGTTATGTATCGGCGCCACACGTCCCGATGTCACAGGACTGTTTACCTGTATGATGCCGGCCATGAACTCGGCTCCGACGTCCAGAGGGTAGTTCTCCATCATGTAGAAGGCCACAGCGCACATGACCAACACGTGCTGCTGGTTGTGCAGGTTCACACAGCTGCAGCACAGAAAGAGAGGACATGTATAAAACCACATTCAAATTAAAATAGAAAAGGCCAGTAATCGGTTTGTTTGAGATGCAATGGGCAGCACCTAGTGGCCAAAAGCTGCACTGCACTCTTGTTCCTAGACTTGGATCAAAAGTTGTTCTCTCACATAAAAGCAAATAGTTAAGCATCGTAATCTACACTGGCCCTGAACTGTATGAACAAATATATATAAATAATAAACTGTACAGTACCAGAGTGTCACCCACCCTTCATCATCAGCTCATTTTAGATGCTGTGATGACATGAGGTCAAGAGAGAATAGAGCGCCCCACTCACTGAGCGATGGCCCGGAGGTTGGACAGCAGGTACTCGGAGATGGTGGGGAACAGCTGCTTGGCCGTGTCGTCCAGCAGGTCGCACTCCAACACGTACAGCAGCCCGTGCAGAGCGCCCATGCGGCTGGGCAGGTGGGTGCTGCGCAGGGTCGTCTCCAACAGGCGGCACACGGGCTCCGCTATTACTTTGTCCTAAAATTAGACATTTAGATTATTAATACACTTGAGAAATGGTTAACAGACCTCCTAGCTGTGCTATAATGACATCATGGCCGATAGGGAGCTTTTGCTTTTATTAAAAAGACACATTACACAGGGTTCTTACACATTTTGACCAATGGATTTCCATGAATTTTCCATGACTTTAAGCCAAATTTCCATGACCAAACTGAAATCTCGGTATAAACATGAAAAATTTAGAAAATGTGGCTTATATTTTGAGCGTCTTTCTTCTTTAAAAAAACATATTAATTATTTCAAACTCGGCGTAAATTAAAATGTGATAACACATTACCATGACTTTTATGATTTCAGTTTTTTCCATGACTTTTCCAGACCTGGAAATGAACATTTTAAAATTCCATGACTTTTCCAGGTTTTCCATGACCGTACGAACCCTGATTACAGTTTAAATAGTTGGTTTTCAATCAATTATAACGATCACAATAAAGTAAGCCCGAGTATGCATGGTCCAATCAGATTGCTGTATTTGAGCTTTCGTTTATATAATGTAGAATATTAGATTAGGGGTTAATTGACACACAGTGAGTCACACACACTCACCATCCCCAGCACTGCGGCGGCCTTGCAGATGGCGGGCACCAGGTACTGGTTGAGAATCTCGTCCTCCGGCGGGTGGAGCTTCTGCAGTTCCATCAGGGTGGAGAACATCATGTCGAACTGGTTCCTCTCCGTGAACAGGTCCGACACCGCCAGCAGCTACAGGGGAGGAGACGAGTGAGAGCCGACTCAGTCACGGGTCCATGTCACATGGAGCCCCCTCAGACATTGGGGTCATTTGATCGCAGCTCACCGATCGGACCACTTCGCTGACGAGGATGGTCGGGGTCTTCCTGTTGCTCGGGGAGCCGGGGATCAGCCACTGGCTGTACAGCTCCAGGAGGAACTGGGAACATGAATGGATGTCCACGCCGGCCCGATGCTTCCTGAAAAGGCAGAAGACGGACGGCCGTAAGTCGCCGCGGTGCGTTCTCGTTTCGGCCGCATGCGTCGAGACGTCTAGTTCGACTGACCTGGAGTTGATGGGCGATACGGGCGGGGAGGAGGGGGCTGGCGTGTCCCCGTCATCTTCCTCATCCTCACCCCATTCTTCTTCTCTCAGTGGGGTGATGTTGTTTCCCAACCACACTGAATGAATGGAGACCTGGGGAAAGAGAGAGAACAGAATAACAAACATTTCACACTTTGAGCCTCGAGCCTGAATTTGATCCACTTCTGTTCCTCCTGCTCTTCATCCCAACCTGTCCCAGCTTGTAGTCCATGTTGCCCAGTTCCCTCTCCATGTTGATCTGCAGCAGCAGCTTCTCGTGGCTGATCAGCGTGCCCGCTGAAACCAAAACAACCATCACGTAAGAGTAGAAGGTGACATGTTAGATAAGAACCTAGGACTCACCAAGGAACATTTTGTGCCAAGAAGAAGATGACGACGAAGAGGGTAAATAGTTAAATACAAAAGACAAAGAAGAAGAAGAGGATAAATAGTTAAATAGAAAAGATGAAGAAGAAGGTAAATAGTTAAATACAAAAGACAAAGAAGAAGGTAAATAGTTAAATAGAAAAGATGAAGAAGGTAAATAGTTAAATAAAAAAGACGAAGAAGAAGACAGAGAAAAGAGAAATAGTTACATAAAAGACAAAGAAGAGGGAAAATAGTTAAATAAAAAAATTAAGAAGAAGACGAAAAGGGGAAAATAAAAAAGACGAAGAAGAAGAGGGTAAATAGTTAAATGAAAAAAGATGTAGAAGAAGACGAGGAAGGCAAAGAAAAGGGTAAATAGTAAAATAAAAAGAAGACGAAGAAGGTAAATAGTTAAATAAAAAAGATGAAGAAGAAGGTAAATAGTTAAATACAAAAGACAAAGAAGAAGGTAAATAGTTAAATACAAAAGACGACGAAGGTAAATAGTTAAATAAAAAAGACGAAGAAGAAGACAGAGAAATAGTTACATAAAAAAGACAAAGAAGAAGGAAAATAGTTAAATAAAAAAATTAAGAAGAAGACGAAAAGGGGAAAATAGTTAAATAAAAAAGACGAAGAAGAAGAGGGTAAATAGTTAAATGAAAAAAGATGAAGAAGAAGACGAGGAAGGCAAAGAAAAGGGTAAATAGTAAAATAAAAAGAAGACGAAGAAGGTAAATAGTTAAATAAAAAAGATGAAGAAGAAGAGGGCAAATAGTTAAATAGAAAAGACAAAGAAGAAGCAGAAGACGAATAGTTAAATAAAAGAAGAAGAAGACAAAGAAAGAGAAGAGGGTAAATAGTTAAATAAAAAAGAAGACAACGAAGAAGACAAATAGGGTAAATAGTTAAATAGATAAAAAGAATAAAATGTCAACATTAGCCCAGAGTCAGCGGCGTGTCGGTTTGGAGACGGTGGATGATTTAAATGACATGTCATGTAATGTAATGTTATGTAATGTAATGTTATGTAATGTCATGTTATGTAATGTAATGTCATGTCATGTAATGTAATAATATGTAATGTCATGTAATGTAATGTCATATAATGTAATGTTATGTAATGTTATGTAATGTTACCGGCCGAGGCCGCCGACAGAGAGGGCACCGGGTCCCAGGCGTGGTACGGGTGGTGTGTGTGGACGTTGTCTCTCTTGGACACCAGAGCCTGAATCTCTCTCTCCACCTCGCCCCTGATGACTGCAAGCTTCCTTCCAAACCTGGGAACACACACACACACACACACACACACATTGTAATATCACTGCATGCGTATTCTGGCCACTATAAATAAACAAAACAACAGCCGCATCTCTACCGTGTGTCCAGCGCCTTCAGGCTCTTGTTGCGCGGCTGCTGTTCCAGACAACTGACCGCCGGGTTGCCGGCGGTGGGCAGCGTCATGGCGCTGAGCACCAGGCTGGTGATGGCCTGCACCGCCAGCACATTCAGCTGCGTCCGCTCCAAGTCCTCCTGGAGACCGACGGAGAAACAAAACAACGGCGTTGAGCTCGGAAAGACAACGTGAAGGAACCGGGGGTTTGGGAATAGTTCCCCCCGAGGCGCCGTGTTTCCTGTTTATGATTAAAGTAAGACATGTGCGTGCAGGAGCACAGTGGAGGATCTGAGCAATATTCCCGTGCGTGTACCTCCTGCTGCGCCTCCTCCTCCTGGTCCATCGTGATGGGTTGGGTGACCAGCACCCCCAGCAGCGTGGCCCAGGTCTCCTCAAACTGAGTCCTGCTGCTCCAGCCTAAACACAACATTTAAAAAAATACAGTCATGCATCCGGCATTACCAAAATATGATGCACTTGTGGCAACAATCAGACACTGCACTTCCAGAGTGATGGGTTATCAATACGAGGCACTTTCCCTGTGATGAGATAAACAATGAGACAATAAAAAGCTGAAGCCCCGCTATACTAGTATATATTGCTCGAAAGACTATCCTTAAAACTACCCCTTCTACGGATGACTGGTACAAGGGGATTTTGGAAGTTCTCCCTCTGGAAAAGTTGACCCAAAGTCTTAACCCTCCTGTTACCTTTAGGGTCAATTTGACCCCATTCAATGTTTAATGTCGGTGTTCTTTGGGGTCAATTTGACCCCAGGCTGTTTTTCACTGTCAAACATATAAGAAATATCAACTTTTTTATATATTTAAAGGGATATTTAGGTAGTCAACAAACAAACATAAAGTACCTCACACTTAAACTTGGAAAACAATATTAATTCTAATCATTTTCTGGAGGTTTTATTTGCTGGGGTCAAATTGACCCCGAGGGTAAAATATGTCAGTAAATATAAAGGTAACAGGAGGGTTAAACATGGTGGACCCCTCCGGGCTGTTCCAAAATTAAAACACTGGTACCGATGCCGACTTGATTTGATGATGTAACCTTAAATACGTACGTATGTTAGACTGGTGATGTGCGAATGTGTTATTTGCTGTGGCTTTTTCCAATTATTTTGGATCTATTTTTTGGTCTGTTTTTTGTTGTTCTTTACACTTTTATTCCCCTTTTCCCTTTGTATTGTATCCTTAAAGTCCTGTCTTGTTAATTTGTAAAATCTAAATAAATAAATATAAAAAGCTGAAGCCCGTCACATGACTGTTTCTGTACCCAGCGTGTTGATGCGGTAGAGGAACTCTCTGAAGACATCCTTTTCCTGCAAGAAGTCCACGGGAATCTCGGGCAGCGTCGTGCCGTACTCTCCTCCCGGCTGAGGGGACCAGCCCAGTTTCCATACCTACACACACATACATCATTTTAATAGACCATTACATGCGTGTACACAAACTAAAAAAGGTGTTATATGTGTCACACACTGACCAGTGGGGGTACTCGGGTGTAGCTGTTGACCAGAGGCAGCCGGGACAGACTGATGACAATGTTGCGCAACGTCGGCGTGAGAAAAGCGGGGAACGCACTGTTTCTACGGTGACCCAGTGCGAGGATGCTCTGCAGGCCTTCCACCAGCTCCGCCATGATCTCACACGCTCGCCACTCGCACATGTCTGCAACACACAGGCGAAGAGATGATGCAACGAGACACAAAGACAGCGTCCTGAAATACTCAAAGCACATAAAACAGAAGGGAAGCGCTCACGGCCGGCATGCGCAAAGTCGACTTCATCTCCTTCCTCTCCTTCAGCGTCTCTCTTCTTCTTATTCTTCTTCTCTGGATGCAGAAGCTGGTCACCAGGACTCACGGCCACTGGGAGGTCAAGAAAAAAAAAAGATAGTTTGACCAGCGTTGAAATGACATTTTCATCTTCAGGGACAGTTAAACACAAAATTTAAAATACTTATTTTTCCTCTTAACTGTCGTATTTTTTATCAATTGAGATTGTTTTGGTGTAAGTCGTTTAGTTTTGGAGATGGTGTATACATGTCTGCCTTTTCTTGAAGGTAATGGGCAATATAATAGGCATATTTCGTCGCTTAAAGTGCATTGAAATGACATTTTTATCTTCAGGGACAGTTAAACACAAAATCTAAAATACTTATTTTTCCTCTCAACTGTCGTTTTCTTTATCAATCGAGATTGTTTTGGTGTAAGTCGTCTAGTTTTGGAGATGGATGTAAACATGTCTAATATAATTTTTGGCTTTCGTTGCTCAAAGTGCCAAATAAAAACGTTAAAAATAAAAAAAACAATGTCTCTTCCACCGGAGACGACTCAGATCTACAGACTTGTTTTTTATGAAAAGTTTTATCAAGGAACAATTGCATTTTCTTTTCTACAAAACGTGCATCTATACTCAGAACTGCTAGCTCGCCTAGCATCACTGAGCTAACAAATACTACAGCTCAGTCGAAGAGAACGCCATTAATGTTCACGTCTCACGCCGCCGTGACCCTCCACGAGTAGACGCTGTATGTGCTCACAACACGACCTATGGATCCATCTCGAGTAACCGGGTCATGATTTCAGCAAAGTGACGAGTTCATTTCGCTTTAAAATCACCGTGAGCCAAGTTTTATATATCGAAAAGTGCTTCTCGATTTTTAACTTTAATACTGAAATGATAAGAGGATGCACGAGCGTGTCCCGGCGGCCTCCTCACCCGCAACGATGATGAGGTGCAGGCAGTAGACGAGGGAGCAGGTGTGCGTGGTGTACTCCGGGGTGGAGAGCTTGTTCCAGACGCCGGGCTGCTGCAGGGCCAGACACAGGCAGGACAGGGCCCACTGCAGGTCCACACTCAGGGGCACCTGGTTCTGGAGGAGGCGCCATGCCACGACCTGGGGGGGGGGGCGAGGAGAGAGAGAGAGAGAGAGAGAGAAAGACAAGATGAAGAGATCCCATCCAACATCAGAGTATAACTTAGAGTGTGACGTTGAATCTATGGGGGTCTTAATTTATTATTATACCACTTTTTACCACTATTCCATGATGGAGGAAGAAGCCCGCGAAACGTACCAAACGAGATAAATTAAAGTATTCTCAACTTATTTTATTATATATGAATCAACAAGTAACTAAACAAAATCCCATAATTAAAGAAAAAAAAAGAGGTTGTTTTAACCCTTTTAGGTCACATCTAGTCATATGTTGGCCAAGATATGAAAAGAAATCAACTCCATTCTTCTATAAGCGCTACTTTATAACCTACGATTTATCCGTAACTGTGCACTGCTCTGGTGGGACTTCAACATGTGTATGTTCAAGGTGTCCGTTACCTCGGCAGCAGTGCAGGTGAAGGTAGTGATGAGGTGCTCCTTGTCAGAGGAGATGTGCAGCGAGGAGGGCAGCTGGCTCACATTCAGCAGGTACTGGGACAGAGCTCTGCAGAGCGAGAGAACCCGGGGGTAGAACCCGGGCTCGTCTGAAGGACAGAATATAAACTATATGTTTAAACTGTGGATGTAGAGGGAGAACAGTTCTTACATTTATTCCCCCCAAATTACACACTTCTAGCTTCTCGCTCTCCTTCCCTCCCACTCTCACCATACACAGCAGCTAGTTGGCTCCAGTATGGCTCCGACTGGGCGGGCGGCAGGAAGGACTGGTGGGGGACAGGAAGTGACCCGGTGACCCCCGCGAGCCGCTCTAGTGTCACTTGCAGAGACGTCTCCAACAGGAGCGACCCCTGACCTCGTGCCAATCGCTGCATCCCCATACTGAGGCATGGACACAGTAGGCTGAGGTTGAACTCCTGGGGGTCGGGACACAAAGGCCAGGTTCATATATCAACATATTCCAATTTGAATTCATCAATACGGTCAAGAATATGCATCTCAAGGTCTGGGCACTGCGGTCTGCGTCACCTGGCAGCTCATGATGTCAAAGAGGTCCGTGGGCGGTAGTTTGGTGAGGAGTTCTGTCGTCTCCAGCAGGGAAACGTCTCCACGAAGGCAACACTGAGACTTCACCAGCGCCACGTACCACTCCTGAGAAAAAGAAAAAAAGCACAGAAAATATGTATCCCTCATGATCTGCAGGATCCAGAGACAGTGAAAAAAAAAAACTATTCCTCACCTTATCTGCAGAGACGAGCTCGGGGGCAGGTGGCGGATCCCCATCCAAGGGGTGTGTGGTCACAGGAGGTGTGGGGCTGCTGGAGCCAACAACCGTGGCTCTGAACCGGTCCAGCAGGGAGTAGAACCTCTGATGCCTGCATTAAAAAACGAGATGGACAGAAGTTATCGTTTCAAATAGATCGGTTCTACGGTACATGACGTCCAAATCCTAAAGCTTTGTGGCCCCTGAATAGCCCACTGAGATGTTAACTTACACCACATGGTACCCACATATATACACCGATAGCGGTTTACACATCATTATTATTCGTGGAATATAAGCAACATAAGCTGCCTAAAAGTTGCATGTGCTTGTCTGTATATACTCAATGCAATGTTTAAACCAGTCTGACTTTTTATTATTATTATAATCATATCGATGTTTGTTCTGCTTTTTAATGTGCAAGTTACACAACTTCCTCAAAGTGGCTGCAGCCCAGAAGAAGAGCGGTACCTCTGAGCGAGGCCACTGGTCTGGAGGTACTCCTGGATCCGGTCCAGTTCCTCCACGGGAACCTGAGCGATGCTGTTCTGCAGGACGGACGGACACAACAACGCACGATCAACTTCATAGAAACATGACTGGCAGACACATACTTCACCGAGATGGTTTTCATGTCGGCTCCGTGGTAAGATACAACCTTGTTTTTGACATTAATTGTATTCAATACATAGATTTTTATTCCCCATCCCACCAAATAAAGCGAGGGGGAAACAGTTTGTAGTGAAACACACAAGCTCACAGACGGACTGGAAGCTGTGATCAATAAATAATTAAATATACATATAATATATGATTATTATGTTCAAAACACAGATATTTGTTTGATTTAAAGCAGCCGTCTATGAAGAATTAATTCAACGCGACTAAAATAGACTTGAAGCTAAACCAATACAGGGGGTTTCTTTCAGACGAGCATCTAACGGCATCAATGTGTATTTATAAATGTGATTAAATGAGAGAAAGGGTTCATACACATGTTGATGGGTTTCCAGGACTTTAAAACAAATTTCCATGACCAACATTTTTTTTTTTATCTTGGTGGAAAAAGTAAGAAAATGTTGTATTTATACTAACAATGAGAATTCCAAAGCATACAGTATAAAACCTTAAATGACAAACAATAGTTTGATTAAAAGAATAAATATTTCTGTTTTTAAGTTACGGTGCGTTCACTTGCAGCGTGAAAAAATGTGCGCGTATGAGAGCGAGTATGCCGGCTTATATTACGAGCATCATTCTTTTAAATTCATATTAAATATTTAAAACTCGGCGTAAATTCACATGCGAAATAACGCATTGCCGTGACTTTTCCAAAACTTTGGGGATTTTTTTCCAGGCCTGGTAATAACAATTTACAAATTCCACAACTTTTCCAGGTTTTCCATGACCGTACGAACCCGGAAAGCGTGTCCGTTTCATGAGGTGTGTGAGTGGTAGACGTCAGAAAGGCTTCTAAAAAAAGCTTTCAGTGGGGATTGGATGAGAATTGATCAAATATGAGCAAACCTTCGCTCGCGAAAAGAAAACCCCAACTCCTCCGTCAGCCGTACCTGGAGCGTCTCCGCCAGCAGCATCTCCACTCTCCGACACGCCAGTGTGTCCACCATGCGAGCCAGGACCCTGAAGGGCGTGCTGAGCAGCTTGTCCACGTACAGTATGAGAAGGGAGCCGGACTGACTCAGGTGGATGCCTTCCAGACACTGCAGAGTCTTCTTCAACATGGTGGGCTGTAAATATAAAAAATAAAAAGGAGGCGGAGTCAGTTAAGAAGGGAGAAAGAAAAAGGATGACAGAAGGAGAGCACTTGGCGAAATGATCGCAGAAAGATAGATGAATAGAATAGGAAATGTTTTAAGTAGTGAGACGTACCGGGCAACTTGAACAAGATATGGGGGAAAAGGGTAGTTAGAGGGACGATGGAAAGGGGGAGGAGCTAAATGGGTGTCGTCTCACCGTGCTGAGGTTGTCGCAGCGGGACTGGATGGCCTGGATGAAGAGGCCGCTGGCGGCGGAGTTGCGGTGCACGGCGCTGATGAAGTCCTGCACCGGCGGCTCGTGGGAGAGGCTGATGAGGTCACGCACGTGGTTGACAATCAGCCAGGTGAGATGCTCCGAGTCGTGGAGGTTCTGACACTAGTTGAGAAAAATCAAAAATTACACGCCGGCTTAAAACGGAGCTTGATGTAATTTTTTGTAATTTTTTTTACTGATTTCAACAGTGATAAACTATTTATTTTTTATGTCTTAAAGACTCACCACGTAGTCACAGAAGAGGA
The DNA here is from genome assembly GCF_029220125.1 of Pseudoliparis swirei. Classification (NCBI taxonomy): domain Eukaryota; kingdom Metazoa; phylum Chordata; class Actinopteri; order Perciformes; family Liparidae; genus Pseudoliparis; species Pseudoliparis swirei. The sequence continues at coordinate 25,702,570 of NC_079411.1, read as the reverse complement.
TGAGGGCTCCCCTGCGTACGATCTCTCGGTTGACCATAGCCAACCGCATCTCGGGCTTCTCCTCCTTCCCTTCCCCCGAGGAGTGAGGGCTCAGCGGCTTTGTGCTCGAGAGGCTGTGTCCCCTGAGCAAGTAAGTAAGAAAGTCAGTCAGTCAGTCAGTCAGTCAGAAAGAAAGTAAGAAAGAAACAAACAAAGAAAGAAGGAAAGAGAGAAAGTAAGTAAGAAAGTAAGTAAGTAAGAAAGAAACAAACAAACAAGGAAAGAGAGAAAGTAAGTAAGAAAGAAAGTAAGTAAGTAAGTAAGAAAGAAACAAACAAACAAGGAAAGAGAGAAAGTAAGTAAGAAAGAAAGTAAGTAAGTAAGAAAGAAACAAACAAACAAGGAAAGAAGGAAAGAGAGAAAGTAAGTAAGTAAGTAAGAAAGTAAGAAAGAAAGTGAGTGAGAAGGAGGAAAGGAGGAAGAGAGAAAGTAAGAAAGAAACAAACAAACAAGGAAAGAGAGAAAGTAAGTAAGAAAGAAAGTAAGAAAGAAAGAAAGTAAGTAAGTGAGAGAAAGGAAAGTAAGTAAGAACAGAAACAAAGAAGGAGGAGAAAGTGAGAAAGAGAAAGGTGGTAAGTAAGAAACAAACAAACAAACAAAGAAGGAAAGAGAGAAAGTAAGTCAGTAAGTAAGAAAGAAAGTAAGAAAGAAAGAAACAAACAAACAAAGAAGGAAAGAGAGAAAGTAAGTAAGTAAGAAAGAAACAAACAAACAAGGAAAGAGAGAAAGTAAGAAAGAAAGTAAGTAAGTAAGAAGGAAAGAAAGAAAGTAAGTAAGAAAGAAACAAACAAAGAAAGAAGGAAAGAAAGAAAGTAAGTAAGAAAGAAACAAACAAACAAGGAAAGAAGGAAAGAGAGAAAGTAAGTCAGTAAGTAAGAAAGAAAGTAAGTAAGTAAGTAAGAAAGAAAGAAAGTAAGTAAGAAAGAAACAAACAAAGAAGGAAAGACGGAAAGAGAGAAAGTAAGTAAGAAAGAAAGAAAGAAAGAAGGAAAGTAAGAAAGAAAGAAAGAAGGAAAGAAAGAAAGTAAGTAAGAAACAAACAAGGAAAGAAGGAAAGAGAGAAAGTAAGTAAGTAAGAAAGAAAGAAGGAAAGTAAGAAAGAAAGAAACAAACAAAGAAGGAAAGAGAGAAAGTAAGTAAGAAAGAAAGAAATAAGGTAAGTAAGAAAGAAACAAAGAAAGAAGGAAAGAGATAAAGTAAGTAAGAAAGAAAGAAGGAAAGTAAGAAAGAAACAAACAAAGTAAGTCAGTAAGTAAGTAAGAAATAAACAAAGAAGGAGAGAGAGAGAGAAGGGGCGGAATTATGTTTTATTTGCCATACTGCCCCCAAAAAACGTTGACGGACCGTCCGCTCGTACCTGGGTGTCTGGTGCACCTCCGCCCACCAGGAGTAGTTGGTGTAGTCGATGATGAGGAGGACCTGGCACCAAAGCAGCACAAGAGAGGGGTGGGTGGTGATGAGGCACTGCACCATGCTGTTCAGCCCCTCCAGGGGGTAAAACAGAGCGGCGTCGGTGCCGCTCTGTCCGCCTCCACCCTCACCCTTTAGGAGACGGCTCGCTGCCGCCGTGATCCTGCGGAACATTCCTGAAAGAAAAAATAAATTAAAAAAATGGTGAAATGTAATGAATTTCAATCTAGAAGCTTAATATTAGTCGTTTGAAAATCTGAGGACGTAAAGCTCACCACTTTTGAAGACATGGATGAGACACATGAGCAGCGTGCCCAGCTGCTGGCAGTAGAAGGTGTGCTGCTGCTCCGTGATGTCCACTTTGACCTGTCGGGAGGAAATGTCATCCAGCAACACGCCGACCAGCTGGAGAAGGAACCTGGAAACAAGGGAATAGGAGACATAGAGGTTTATATTGTTAATGCTTTTATCGTTTCTCTTTTTACCATGGTTGTTCATTCTGGTCACATGACATCCATTCTTCTGTCCATCCTGGAGAGGGGTCCTCCTCTGTTGCTCTCCTAAAGGTGTCTTCACTTTTTTTCCTGTGAATGTTTTTTATTCTATTTTTTGGGAGAGTTTCTCCTGATCCGATGTGAGGTCAAAGGTCAGGGATGTCGTATGTGTTCAGATTGTAAAGCCCTCAGGCTAATTTGTGATATTGGGCTGTATAAAATAAACTGAATCATGTAAAAGTGCCTTTGAGTGCCCTTTAAGACGCTATACGAATACAAACGTATTATTATTAATAATATAGGTGATGTGAGAAGGGAAACAAACGAGATGCATGAAAGCAACAGAGTGGGAAACGCAGCCCTCCATCTTCACGTCAGAAACAGCCTGAAACACTCACCTGGAGAAGGTTTCCTCAGGCGGGGCCTTCTGGGCCTCGCCGAGCGGCTCCGGGGCGACGAGCGCATCGGCAGCGGGGGGGTCACACGGGGAGAGGTGCTGCTGCTGCTGCAGGCGACGGATGGTGGGGCAGGAGAGGAGGTGCGGCGTGAGCGAGAGCTCGTGGACCCGCGACAGGACAATGTCCTCTGTGGACTGGGAGACGAGGACCCGGAGCACCGCCATGATGCCGGACACCCACAGCTGGACCGTGGCCACCGACGCCTGGAGGAGCAGAGGTTAGAGGTCAACATGTATACGTTCACGTTTTCACAAAAAAGACGACGCGCTGTGTTGATGGGTAATTTTAGGATGATTTGAACCGGGGTTGTATGGAGGTAATTATCCGTAGTCAGTGGATGGCGGTCAGAAGGCCTCGAGGCTGGAGAGACGGACAGGAGAACCGGCACAGGAGTAATGCACTAAACATATTTATACCAGCTTAAAAAGCACTTCAGTGGCATTTACTTGTGGCATTACTTGTAGTATTACTTGTGGTAAGTAGTATTACTTGTGGCATGACATGTGGTATTACTTGTGGAAAGTAGTATTACTTGTGGCATGACATGTGGTATTACTTGTGGTAAGTAGTATTACTTGTGGCATTACATGTGGAAAGTAGTATTACTTGTGGCAAGTAGTATTACTTGTGGCATTACATGTGGTATTACTCATGGCAAGTAGTATTACATGTGGTAAGTAGTATTACTTGTGGCATTACATGTGGTATTACTCATGGCAAGTAGTATTACATGTGGTAAGTTGTATTACTTGTGGCATTACATGTGGCAAGTAGTATTACTTGTGGCATTACATGTGGTAAGTAGTATTACTTGTGGCATTACATGTGGTATTACTCATGGCAAGTAGTATTACATGTGGTAAGTTGTATTACTTGTGGCATTACTTGTGGTAAGTAGTATTACTTGTGGCATTACATGTGGCAAGTAGTATTACTTGTGGCATTACATGTGGTAAGTGGTATTACTTGTGGCATTACTTGTGGTAAGTAGTATTACTTGTGGTAAGTAGTATTACTTGTGGCATTACTTGTGGTATTACTTATAAGTAGTATTACTTGTGGTAAGTGGTATTACTTGTGGTATTTTTGTAGTTTGTCTTTCTTAAAGAAGCTTTACTGTCTTGATTCTTGTTGTTCCGAGTTTGTTCTCGTGGTTGATTCACATATTGTGAGTCACTTTGCTTAAAAGCGTCTGCTAAATGATAATAATGTGAATATAATGTTAACTTGTGATATTGCGCAACTTTAATGTTCTTAAAAGAGTTAGTTTGGATTAATCTGAATCATACAATAACAAACAAACTAAGAAATAGTCAGACGAGCATCTTCCGTGTTCAGGAATGTGAAACCAGTATTTATGACTAAAACTAATTCCAGAGAGCGTAGAGGAATATTGCCGTGCATTACTTTGCTCCCGTGCCTCTCTTTCTCCTGGCCGAGGATAAGAACCTCGTACAACCCGACTTCAAAACAATCTGAACCCAGTCTCAAGTGGATCCGGGGTCTGCGCGTCCCGGCATGAGGGGCCTCACCATGGTCACCGGGGTGGTGAACATGGTCTTGAGCAGCATGTCGACGGGCCGGAGGGAGGACGGCGCCACGGTCTCAAACAGAGTGTTCAACACGCCCAGCGCCTCCGGGGAGTCCAGCTGCATCTGTGAACACACGAGATACGAATACAGTCAACACGACCGCAAAAACATGGGCGCATATGAAAAAAAAACGTTATCAATAAATACAATCATTGCAGTTCACAAGACCATAGCGGTTAAAAGACAGACGTTTGTTCCAATGTTTTAGAAAACCAGGGGAATATAGATTGCGCCACTTTGTGTTGGCTCTGTTAAAGCCAGAATTACTATTTTTATTTATTTAAATCAACAATATGCAGGGTTCATACACATGTTGACTAAAGGACATCATCATCAAACATTTTGTGAAATCTCCGTGTCTACACAAGTTTATGCCTTAAATGAATGAGAGACAATAGTTAGATTAAAAGATTAATATTTATATAAATGTTGATCCTTTCAATCAAACTGCGTGAATTAACATATGAATATAACACGTTTCCAAAACTTTTGGGATTTAATTTTTCAAGGACTTTTCCAGGCCTGGAAATAACCATTTTTTAAATTCCATGACTTTTCCAGGTTTTCCATGACCCTACGAACCCTGAATATGCCTTGCATGTATTTTTGATGACCATACTGTTTTAAATTCATACACGTTGGAGTCTCACCAACACGTTTGACCCTACAGCACAAACGGCTCGACTACCTGCTGCTTAGCGATCATAGGAAGTATGACATCGGCGATCTGTCGGGACAGCCTCTTCCACTTGTCCTCGTTCTCTTTGTGACACTGCTGCAGCACGAGGATGAACATCTCCAACACCTGCGCGGTGAAAGCAAAAATGTCAGGCGGAGAAAACATTTCGCCGGAACGCCGCGCGACATCTTCGCGACGCCGTGTGCGCCCGTACCTGGTGGTACTGCACCAGGCGGAGCAGCATGGACACCACCACCTCCTTCTGGGTGTCCAGCTCCTTGCCTGCGTCCGCCTTGTTGGAGCCCCGCAACACAAACAGATCGTGGACTATCGGCTGCAAGGCCGGGATGGCTGCGGAGGAAGGAGGAACATTAAATTAAATAACTTCAGACTCTATATCCATGTTGGTTTATTACCTTCGCATTGAAAATGCCGAAGGTTATGTTTTGATCGCCGTGTATTTGTATGCGTGCGTGCGTGTTATTCGCATAAGTCAAAAAATATTAAACCGAATCGCATGACATTTGGTGGGATGATTGGTTATTATCCGTGGACCATTTGATTAGATTGTGGGATCGATCGGGTCAAAGGTCAAGAAAAGGTCAAAATCTTCTTTTTACCATAGCGCAGTCAATTTGTATCCAATTGTCATGCTACTAATGCCAAAATGTTCATAATTCAATGCCCAATCTTGTGATATGCGAAGGTATGCGCTCTACCGAGTGCCCGTTCTAGTTATTTTATTTTATTTAATGGTAATTATAAGAAAAACAAAAATGCCGATTATCCAGCCACAGTAAGGATCCAGCTATGTGTTTGTTTAAAGGAGAGTACACGCCAGGTAAGTAGAATTTGAACTGCCATAAATATTATTTATGTCATTCGTAATAAGTTTGGTTGCATATTATTTGTACAAATCTTTTTGTTGAATTTTGTTTTTGTTTTTTTGCATTTGATGGGAACTATTTTTGCATCCTATGTTGCGCTGTCAAAAACACATGTGGTAGCGGTATTTGTAAGAAGTGTAAGTAAGTGCAAGATAAGTATTTCTAAGTGGACCCATTCCCTCTTAGTTTTGTGCAGCCGGTGAGGAACATCCTTTATGTTTTAAGTCTATGTTTTCATCGCGCATATTTCTGATTTTAGGTAATGTGAACGCCAACCTTGGTTAAATGTATTTATACAGTTCGACGGTGGATTGAGACGCTGGTTGACTGAAGTGCGCGTGAATCCAATAAATCCATCAGTAACCCAAGAACGACGGTGTCATGTATTTCCTGGAGGGAGTGATAAGAATAAATGATCATGTATGTCATGTGTGTTGAGAGTTCCTCGTACCGTGCGTGACGGCTTTCCTGCCGCTCGCCATGATGCCGTCGCACAGCTGGATGATTTTGGGGATGCTGATGATCTGCTTGGAGTGGTACCGCTCGTAAGACAGCAGCACCAGGAAGAAAAAGATGTTGGGGATGATGGCCTCAGAGTCTCTGTGCAAGAAGACGGGATTATTTAGGTCAGAAAAAAGGACGGCAATGGAAAAGAGCTAATCTCAAAGTTAAAGAGGAAGCCAGATGTAACACAGAAGAAAAGCATGAGTCTAAAGAAAGCTCACCTGAACTGACCCACTTCAATGTACTCAAACTGCTTCAGGACAAATCCGATGAACACCTGAAACAGAGAAAAATTTTAATCTTTCCGAGTGAGCCGAAGATAAACTAATGCAAACAGCATACGTGTGCATTTTGTTTTGTTTTTTCGTTACCTGATCCGAGTCGAGCAGGCAGTAGTTGACCCTGAGCTGCACCAGTTGGGCGAGCAGGTCCAGTACTTGCCTCTGCAGGGCCACAGAGGTGCTGGTGGTGTACTGCTTCAACGCTTTGATCACCAGCGGCTCGAAAAGACGAATGTGGTTGTGGATGGCGTTCTAAAATAATAATAAAAATAGGCGAAAGCTTTCAGAATAGCAGCAAATGAGCAATGAAAGCCAGCGGAGTCGCCCCCTGGTGGTCAGTAGAGAGAATGCAGCTTTAACACATGACGCATAGATGTCTATACAACCAGAGGAGTCGCCCCCTGGTGGTCAGTAGAGAGAATGCAGCTATAACACATGAAGCATAAACTTCTATACAACCAGAGGAGTCACCCCTTGGTGGTCAGGAGAAATAATGCAGCTTTAACGCATGAAGCATAGACTTCTATACAACCAGAGGAGTCGCCCCCTGGTGGTCACACTTGTTCTTGTACACAATACCACCTTCTGTATAGGGTTTTCATTGATATTTTTTCCTTCTTATTATAGTGTTATTTCTACAATGTTGACTGGGAGAGTCCTGCACTAGATTTCCAACGGGTCTGGACTGTTGGTCTAGGCACAAATGGCAAATAACCGGAATCTCCCAAAAATAGTTAGTGTCTTGATTGTCACATTTTTTTTAGATGTTCACAATTTTAACTATAAAAAAAAAGAGCAGAACAGCTTACCTTGTCTCCTCTGTTGCGCGTTGCATTTGAAATGTTGTACCTCAGCTGGTTGGAAGCTTTTTGCATCACGTCAAACCATCTAGAGGAGGAACAAGATGGGAAGCTTCTGTCATGTCTGAACTGTACGTCTCTTATCTTTCATGCTCACGCGTCTCCTCCGTGTGGGGGCTGCCGCTCACCCGGAGGTGTCCTGCTCATCTTCGGCCTGCACCATGTTGCGCATGCTGGCGTCGGCGAGAGCCTGAGTGAAGTGCGTGTACGGCGCCATGAAGCAGTAATGGTAGAGGCCTGGTCGCAGGTTGGAGGAGCCGAGGCGGAGGCCCTTGCCCTGGGAGCGGCTCGGTCCGCTGAGGACGCCGTCGCACTGGGAGGCCAGGTTGGTGCCGAAAAGAGTCTTCAGCAGCTACAGACAGAGAGGTCTTTAGTTACTAAAGAATACTAAGAAAATAAACTATACTTATGAGTGCACTATTATTTAAATGCTTTTATTTTCAAGTAGTATTTATAAAACAAATTGGCTTGTACACTTTATTATTTTGTTAAGGCACATGTCTTCCATTTAGATTACATTTTTACGAAGTTGATTTGCAAAGTTAAAATGTAACATTGCTTACATACAAATTGCTATGTTGCACATAATTAAGAGCATTTTGTAGAATATTATATATATATACACATATATATACATACACACACATGACCAGCTTGGTTTCTTCGTGTTTACATGTTTTACTGAAGGGGACATTATCTACCGTTTTCAGAGAAAACTGTAGATAATGTCCCCAAATAAATAATAATTCAGATTTAATGTCCCAAAAAAGATTTATTTTAAATAAATTCAGTAATAAATGATTAAATAAAAATCTCTATAATGCAAAGGAGTCATGCTTTATGTTGCGTCTTGAGGCTAGATGACACCCAGCTGGTTTATAACGCAGTGTGTGTATAATCAAGATGTGTGGTACCCTCGCACAGGGAGACCCAAGCCTGTACAGGCCCTGTCGGCAGGTACCAGTCTCACTCTGTGTGGAGTCACACCGGCTGCAGCACACTGCTCAGTGTTGCAACCATAAAGATACGCACACACGCAATAAATGTGACGATACAATCAATCAAAATCAACCAGAGAAAGTAGATAACTGACCTGTTGTACACAAACTGTAGCCATGGTTGGTTCTCTGGAGAAACACGACTTGAGGTAGCCCAAGATTTCCTCCACACACTGAGAAGAAAACACAAGAACATCGTTGTATTCAAATGATTCGATCAGGCCATGTGAACACGAGTGGCAAATTATGATGCGTACGATTTCCAATCATGTCTTTACCTTGCTGATGTCGTGCAGCGTGGCGAGCTCCAGGAGCTGAGACAGAACGTCCAGAGTGGAACGCAGGAAACCTCCAAACTTCTCCTGGCTGCTGTGGAGGTCCAGCGTCACCTAGGAGATACAGAAAATAGAAAGAAAATGACCACCACCGCCATTCAGGCGACTAAAGCCTAGGAAGTCGTGCTCTGACCTTGTAGTTGGCGTGCGTCGCTTTGAGGACGTCGTAGAGCTTGAGGTAGGGTGGCAGGTGATAGAAGTTGCCCAAGGTGGTGGATTTGTTGACGGGCGTTGACCCGGTGCCGTCCGCTGGCCTGCCTGCTCACAGAAAGCAAAAACATCAAATGATACATTTGCAGACGCGTCGCAGCGACGTTGACCGGGTCGGGTGCGCACGTACCCGCGTTGATCTCGCCGCTTTTCTTTGGGCTCATCGGAGCGGCGCTGGGCTCGGCAGCATCCTTCTCCTTGCCTTTTCTGCGAATGGGACTGAGGGAGGGGGTGTTGCTCAGGGAGGGGAGGGTGGCCTAGAAATAAAAGCAACAACACAAAAACAGTGAACAGAGTATTTAAAGAGAACTAAATACAATGGGGACTCAAGTCATAAGCAGATCAATGAAAGTAAAACTAGAACGGGCACTCGGTAGAGCGCATACCTTCGCATATCACAAGATTGGGCATTGAATTATGAACATGTTGGCATTAGTTGCATGCCAATTGGATAAAAAATGACCGCGCTATGGTAAAAAAAAAAGATGTTGACCTTTTCATGACCTTGACCTTTGACCCGATCGATCCCAAAATCTAATCAAATGGATAATAACCAATCATCCCACCAAATTTCATGCCATTCGGTTTAATACTTTTTGTGTAATGCGAATAACACGCACGGCGATCAAAACATTACCGTCCGCATTTTCAATGCGACGGTAATGAGACGTTGAGCTCTAGACGGTTACCTTGACCGCTGGTCCCGGGGGCGTGTCGTCGAGCACATGGGCACAGATGTTGAGGATCTTCAGCAGGTGAGAGAACAGCTGCTCCACCATGGCCACCAGGGAGCGCTCCGACAGAGCGGCCCACGGCTCCTCCATCTTATTTGGGTTCGGGGTCCCACTGCTGCCCTCCTCCTCTCCGGCCCAGGGGTTGCGCATGCATTTCGGGGCCACGGCTGGGAACATGATTTATGGACACGTAAAAAAAAAAAAAAAAAACGATATAAGAACGCTCCGAGTGAAATACAATTTAATTTCAAGCTACGGGTACAAAATTGCGACGCGTGTATTACCCACCGGCGAGCAGATTGCCAGAAAGCATCAGCGCATCCTGGTGTGAAGAGAGATCCAGTGGAAACCAGGCGGAGGAGAGTAAAGAGAGGACCATGTTGGCCATGCCCACGGTCAGAGTCCTCCGCTCGGTGTCCGGTGCCGATGAAGAGGTGGCTGGAGCGCCGCTCGGCTGCGACACACTGCGGAGAGAAGATACATCAGGTGTGATAGGAAGGAGGAAAAAAAGGGAAACGAGAACGGGCACTTGGTAGAGCGCATACCTTCGCATATCACAGGATTGGGCATTGAATTATGAACATTTTGGCATTAGTTGCATGCCAATTGGATACAAATTGACCGTGCTATGGTAAAAAGAAGATTTTGACCTTTTCATGACCTTGACCTTTGACCCGATTGATCCCAAAATCTAATCAAATGGTCCCCGGATAATAACCAATCATCCCACCAAATTAAATGCAATTCAAAGACGATTTTGACCTTTTCATGACCTTGACCTTTGACCCGATCGATCCCAAAATCTAATCAAATGGTCCCCGGATAATAACCAATCATCCCACCAAATTTCATGCGATTCGGTTTAATACTTTTTGACTTATGCGAATAACACGCACGCACGCAAATACACGGCGATCAAAACATAACCTTCCGCATTTTCAATGAGAAGGTAATTAAATGAGAAAAGATGAATAAAAGAGCGCGGGGCACACGAACCTGAGGGCTCCGCCTCTGCTGCGGCTGAGACTGGAGCGGGAAGAAAAGCCGCTGCTGGAGCTGACGTAGCCGCAGTGCCAGCCTGTACTCCAGGTGCACACTGGGTAATGTACGGCGAGGAGACACAAGGCTTCGCAGCAGCCAAACTGCAGAGAAACGGACACATTGTTTTGTAGTGAAACACGTCGAGACATTTTTTGGGACGCGCTACGCGTGCGACTGGAAGCTCACAGTCAGGGCTTTGGAGGACGAGGAGGTGAAGGCGTGGGAGACGGCGGTGACGACTCTGGACAAATTGTTCTCGACCGTGACGTCGGACACGTTGTTGGACAAGTTGTAGCCTCGGTACGTCCTGCCAGACGAGGGAAGAGATTGATTTAGTCACTGAACCATTTAAACTTAAAAAGCTCTCGTTGTCCGTACATTACGACTACGGTCTACACATTTATGAGCAATAAAAAGACACCAGAAGGAGGGAGTGTGTGTGTGTGTGTGTGTGTACCTTGTGACGGTGCTAACTGTGAACTGGGAGGGGGGTTGGGTCTCGTGCATCAGCAGCTGCAGGTAGACTGAACTCTGGTCGCGGGCGATCGCCACTACCGGGTCCGCTTGACCCTGGTCACAGTCGTAGAACAACCTGGAAACCAGCCTGGGAGAGAGGCGCCGCGACAACGAGAGGACCGTGAGGAGAGGGAGACGTCGGGAAGACGGAGGATACGGAATGTGGGACGAGGCGAGGCGGCGTACCTGCTGACGGCGGATGCGGCCACATGCCGGACTCTGGGGTCGTCGTCGCCCAACAGACGGACGACCACGTCGTTCAGCACGCGGTCCTGCAGCCGCAGACGCTGCGCGGAGAAGAACGGGGAATCAGGGTCGGCAACGCAAGTTAAAAGAAGAAAAAAACGTTGAGGATACACACTGATGTTGAGAAGTCTTGTAAACACATCTTTTATGACTAGACCTCGAATAAAAACAGATAAGCACTATAGTGGCATTACTCGTGGCGTTACTCGTGGTAATACTCGTGGTAATAATCGTGGTAATACTTGTGGCGTTATTCATGGCGTTACTTAGTGTTACTCGTGGCGTTACTTAGTGTTACTCGTGGCGTTACTTGTGGCGTTACTTGTGGACTTGTGGCGTTACTTATAGTGATACTCGTGGCGTTACTCGTGGCGTTACTTATAGTGTTACTCGTGGCGTTACTCGTGGCGTTACTTATAGTGATACTCGTGGCGTTACTTAGTGTTACTCGTGGAGTTACTTATAGTGTTACTCGTGGCGTTACTCGTGGTAATACTTGTGGCGTTACTCGTGGCATTACTTAGTGTTACTCGTGACGTTACTTAGTGTTACTCGCGGCGTTACTTATAGCGTTACTCATAGTGTTACTCGCGGTATTACTTGTAGTTTGGCTTTCTTGAAAAAAATGCTACTTTCTTGATTCTTGTTGTTCCGAGTTTGTTCTCGTAGTTGATTCACTCATCGTGAGTCCCTTTGGATAAAAGCGTCCGCTAAATGACATTTGATAATGTAATGTACACACTGCACGTGTTTGTGTGTAAAAACGACTTGCAATTCCACATGACGACTGCAGGAGAAGGTAGAAAGGAGAACTTACCCCCGTGTAGTGATGATCCCCTCTGTGCAAAGTCTCCGTTTTCCTCTCGAGGAAATTAACTAACCTAAAAGAGGAAAGGGTGAATAACTTAAAACAGGCAATCGCGGATTATTTATCATTCAAACATTGTTAGCGTGTAGGATGAAGTGATTTATAGAGCGTAGTCAAAGATGCCAGAGCGAGTAGCAACACAGTGGGAAAAAAAGAAGATTAAAATAGATTTTTTTTACCGGAAGTCCATTTCAGCCAAGGTCTCCAGGAGCTCCGTGCGAACGAGCCAATAGGACGAGTCCCTCAGAGCGAGAAGGTTGATCATCAACTGCAGGCCGAGCTCACTCAGGGTGCTGCTGCACACGGTCATGAGGCAGTGCTGCAACACACACACACACACACACACACACACACACAAAAGGTGAGCCTCAAAACGTACATGCAGAGCAGAGACGACCAGCGCGCTCATGCCGATCCACACGTACCCTCACGGCAGAGCACGCCATCTTGCACGTGACGGAGGATTCATCCTTCAGAGTCCTCTGGAGCAACGGCACCAAGTCCACCAGGGACACGGGGTTACCTGCAGAGCAACGGGTCACACAGGTGGTCGTCAAACACCAGCAACGCTCTCATCATGTACCAAGAAAAAAACACACCTGTGCAGATAAGACACTTTATCAAACCCCGAAGGACATTCTTGATAGAATAGCAACAAAAAAACAATAGAATACAAACATAATAAACAGCATAATGACAATTATTCAGATTTCTTTTAAATAAATCCAGTAATGAATGAATAAAAAAATCCCTATCATGCAAAGGAGTCATGTTTTATGTTGAGTCTTCAGAGGCTGAGGCTCGATGACACCCAGCTGGAATACAACTCCTGTATATGCTCCTGTGGAAGCTGGGTTGTGTTGAGTCTTAGTTTTGTCTGTCATATATATTGTCTGTCACTGTTTTATGTTGTATTGTCTGCAACTTTGTGTGACGTGCTACAGCTGCCGTCTTGGCCAGGACACTCTTGTAAAGGAGATTTGTAATCTCAATGAGGCATTTCCTGGTTAAATAAATTTAAAAATATATATATTTTTAAAAACACTGTGTATAATGAAGATGTGTGGTACCCTCGCACAGGGAGACCCAAGCCTGTACAGGCCCTGTCGGCAGGTACCAGTCTCACTCTGTGTGGAGTCACACCGGCTGCAGCACACTGCTCAGTGTTGCAACCATAAAGACTGCCACACACACACACCTTATTTATTAAGTCTTTCATCATGGAGATGCCTTGCATTGATCAAACCAATCAATAAACATACCCTGCTAATTGTACTAACGCCAAGTTTACAGACATTTATACTTCTCGGAACTTCTGTAAACATATAGAACTATTTTGTCAGCTATTTTTTTGTGAAATTTCCCACAAGCTAATAATTCGGTCTACTCTGAAACTTGGAGATGTTATCTGTTACCATGATAATAATAACAATTATTAACTGTGAAATAATAAATACAGACAATATGCAGGGTTCATAGACAGGATGTTGAACCAAATTTCCAAACATTGTATACATGAAAAAGTGAGAAAATATCGTATTTAAACCAACAATGAGAATTCCAAAGCATACAGTGTATAACAAATGTCCATGACTTTTCCAAAACTTTAGGGATTTTTTTTTTTTCAATGCCTTTTCCAGGCCTGGAAATAACCATTTTAGAAATTCCAGGACTTTTCCAGGTTTCCATGACCTTACGTACCCTGACTATTGCAAAATATAATAGCAATAGCAAAGTAAATATATAAAAAGAAAAAAGGAAAAATATATCCGCCTCCCACACACACACATACACACACATACCTGTTGCACTCTGCACGCTGGCCAGCCAGCTGTGTATGTTGTAGCGTGTTTTGGTGAGTGCAGCTTGTACGATGGCCGCACAGAGGATGGCCGTGGCCCCTCGGATCTGGGGGTCCCCGTGCTCAACGAGGCCCAGCATGTCACTGATATACTGCTGCTCTGCAAGGGGGCCACAGAGAGCAGGGTCAACGAAAATACAGGAAGCTTTTGATACATGTTGACATTAAAAGGTTTTTTTAAATCATTTGAAATAATAAAATCTATCTAATGGCTTTCGATTCAGGGTCCTGGTGTTACGTCACGCCTTAGTGAGACATAGATAATATTATTGGTTATACACTACCGTAAAAAGTTTAGGTCACTTAGAAATGTCTTTATTTTTCAAAGTAAAGCTCTTCTTTTTATGAAGATAACATTAAATTAATCATAAATACTCTCTCTACATAGTTAATGTGGTAAATGACTATTCTCTGGTGTTTAATGAAGTCTCTACATAGATGTATAGAGACCCATCTCCAGTGTTCTAATGGTACATTGTGTTATCGCCTTAGAAGACTAACGGGGGTAGAAAACCCTTGAAAACCCTTTTTATGTGAGCGCAGCTGAAAACAGTTATGCTGGAGAGAGAAGCTATACAACTGGCCTTCCTTTGAGCGACAAGTTTGAAGAATTAAAAGTATATTTCAAATAAAAATCATTATTTCTAACCTCGTCGATGTCTTGACGATATTTTCTATTTATTTAGCAATTCACTTAATAAATAAAAGTGTGAGTTTTCAAAGAAAACACCAAATTGTCAAATGAAATGCAAAAAAAGTTATTTAAAGTTTTTTGTTGTTGCTTATGCTGGATATTAAGCCACAAATGCTACACTCAGTCCTCTCGTCTTTTTGGTTTATTTTGTTAAAACTCTCCTGTTCGGGTGTCGCACATCATCTAAATAAGATTGCTCTCTTTTATCTTTTCGTGCGCCCTCCTCACCTTCAACTGGAACGCCGTCCAGCGGCTCCAGGTAGAGGGAGTTGAAGAAGGCCTCCGGGTGCAGCGCCGCTGCTGCCCCGACGCAGCTGACCGCCAGAGCCTTCACGCTCACTCGCACCTCCTTGTCAGGGGTCAGACCTGGAAAAACATGGCAAGATTTACACAAACACACAACCAACACACACACAATGATGGAAAACAAAACAAGGTCAGATGAACACACCGACAACATTAAGTTGAGGCCGTGTCTCTAAATGTTATTTATAGTTTAGAATACCGTAGAATAGGTTTTGTATCATAGCAGTTATTACGTTTATGTATTAACGCTTTCATCATAGACATAACAGCTTGGTTTCTTATTGTTTACTGAAGGGGACATTATCTGTTTTCAGAGAAGAAAAAAATAGAATTCAGATTTCTTTTAAATAAATAAATTAAAAATCACTATAATGCAAAAGTTGTTATGTTTTGGGAATAAATAAAAAAGTTTATTTTCAAAATAGTATTTATAAAGCATATTATTCCATTAGGGCACATTTATATTATTACATTTAGCCTGAGATAAGGGACTAAAATGTAACTATTTATATACAATGTCAGTACATTTTCTATGCAATTGAACATAGATTAGTGTTTTGTAGAATATTGCAAAACAATATTATATTTTACTGATGATTGAAGGGGACATTATCTACTGTTTTCAAAGGGAAAAGAAAATTCTGATTTCTTTCAAATAAATCCAGTAATAAATGAATTAAAAATCCCTATAATGCAAAGGAGTCATGTTTTATGTTGCGTCTTGAGGCTGAGGCTCGATGACACCCAGCTAGTATATAACGCAGTGTGTGTATAATCAAGATGTGTGGTACCCTCGCACAGGGAGACCCAAGCCTGTACAGGCCCTGTCGGCAGGTACCAGTCTCACTCTGTGTGGAGTCACACCGGCTGCAGCACACTGCTCAGTGTTGCAACCATAAAGACTGCCACACACACACACACACTTTATTTATTAAGTCTTTAATCATCGACGTGCCTTGCATTGATCAAACCAATCAATAAACATACCCTGCTAATTGTACTAATGCCAAGTTAACAGACATTTATACTTCTGACCTTTTGTAAAACTACCACAAAAAAAAAAATCATATAGAAACTATTTTGTCAGCAAATTTTTTTTTGTTGTTGTGTGAAATTTCCCACAAGCTAATAATACAGTCGACTCTTAACCTTGGAGGCGATATCCGTTACTATGATAATCAGGATGTTGGTGCTCTTGAATATTGAATCCATGTCTTCATTCTAAATGCAATTTGTTTTACATTCTCACCTAAAACTGAATCACTCGGTTTATATTAAACACAAAGTAATACGCTTTTGTAAAATCATGAAACTTTTCCCCTACAACCTCTGGTTGAATCATCATCTGTACTCTTTGATTTTAGATGTTGATGTCATCGTCTCCTAATATCTTCATTGTGTGCTCTCTTCATATGTTTTTGGATTAATAATATCTGTTCTGCATGTGCCGTCATTAAATACCTGACAATTGACAGTTCTCACAAACTGGGCTCCTCTGATTGTTCTCCCACTTAAAAAGATGAGGCCTGTAATTTTCATTTCACTTGAACTTGAATTAATGTATTTTTTTAAACCCAAATGGACTGCGTATATATAGTTATTTTTAGCAACAGTGTGTGAAAAGCTTGTGAAGACTTACAGAAAACATTTGACCTTTGTCATTGCCAACAAAGGGTATATAACAAAGTATTAAGATGAACTTTTTATATTAACCAAATACTTATTTTCCTCCATGATTTGCAAATAAATTCATTAAAAATAATCATAAAATGTGATTTTCTGGATTGTTTTTCCTCATTTTGTCTCTCATAGTTGAGGTATACCGATGATGAACATTACAGGCCTCTCATCTTTTTAAGTGGGAGAACTTGCACAACTGATGGCCGACTAAATACTTTTGTGATTTTAGAAACACTGTCATTCTGTTTGCCTATGTCTAATTTTGCTCAGTTTTTAATAACTCACCATTCTTTTGGCCCGTCAGTAGGAAGGAGGCCGCGAGGAGCCGGACACAGTGCACCAGCGGCTCCACCCCCTGGTCAGTGTAATGTCCGATTGGACCCTTTATCCGAGACGGCTAAGAAACGAGCAGTTAAAGTTAAAAAGAGTAAATAATGAAGTCGCTTTCTTTACCTTAAGGTGAGGATGAACTGGCGTGTACCTTGTTGTCGGGTTCAGGTTCAGCCGATTCGTCCTTGGGGATGAAGCGGTCCACGCTGCTGTCGGAACCCTGCCGGTTGTGACCTCGGCCGTCGAACAGATGAGGTTTGCTCAGTGCTGCACGCATAGATTAATACTTGATATTAATAAGGAGAACCTGTTTGATTAGAACCAGGGTTTCTGTGTACACAAACCTACCCAGTGCCGATTGCATAATCGGGTCCGTAGGTTCTTCTTGGGAGGAAGCCGCTGCTCCCTCTTCTTCTTCATCCTGTAACGTCCCGATCTGCATCCCAGAGTACTGGCTCTCGCTGCCATCCAGCACCTTATGCATTAGACACAGAGCAAACTCCTCCAGTCAGGAACAACATGTTCATGACAGAAACACAAACAGCAGAAAGTGGAAATGCCACCGCATGCAACAGGATTCCCAGTTAGTTCTACATTATTTGTTACGGAGTTAGAGTTGCTGGATTTGAGGACAGAGACGCACACACCACATGACAAACGAGGACTAAAACTGCAAGTAAAAACAAACGTTTGAAAACTACCGGATCATGCTTGGGTCACTTGATTTACAGCAAATCAACTACACACAGGGGAAAAAAGCACATGGCGTGATCACATGGCAAAAAACGTTGGTTGCCACGGTCCACCAGAGGAAGAGCAAGCTTTTGATCCAAACTAATGAACTTTGAAATTAAGTGAGAGAGTATTTCCAATACATGGACTGCATGAGGTACACACAACATTTTAAAGTGAACAAGTGTTTCCTTACAAAAAAAAAGATGTATAAAGTAATCTTAATCCAAAAAAATTTAGATAATTAATGATTTTTCGCCCCGGGTTTGGCCTCCGCTGGAGCAAAAGCCCGTCAAAGTCCTCTTGAAAAGGGGAGAGGGAACCAAATCTGAAGGAGAACCATCGACCTTCATGCTTCTACGTTCAGCTCTTCACTACAAGCCACCAAGATGCTTCTTTTTACAAAAGCATCTCATTTTTCTGGGGGGGGGGGGGAGGGATCACTGGAAACAAGGGGGAGGGGAAGGGGCATGATGTATGGTCAATAAGAAGAGGGAAAGTAGCAATACGCTGGGGGGGGGAGACGAACGAAAGGGGAAAGAATGAAGAAAGCCAAAAGGGTTTCCAGACAAGCAAGCCCCTCCCACTCCGTTCAAAGCGTCCAATTGGCTGACCTTGTCACTAGTGCTAGAGGAAGAAGAAGAAGAGGTGGCATAGAAGGAAGAAGAGGAGGAGGAGAAAGAGAAAGAAGAAGACGTGGAGGAAGCGGTGTAGACAGAGGAGTCGCTGTCTGTGGCGTCGGGACCCTCGGTGGAAGTCGGTGAGGGAGGAGACGGCTCAGTCACCGGCAACGGAGTGTGCGACTGAGACGAAGCGGGCAGAAGGATAAGGAGGGGGTGGGGGAGGGGGGCAAAACCATAGAGGTAGAATTGTTAGAGTGGACTATCTCGCCCCAAAACGTCTAGGGGGGGGGGGGGGGGGGGAGCAACGAAACCCAAACGATTGAATTCAGCGGCAGCAGCTCTTAACCTATTTATTCTAGGGCTGTGAAACGATTACAATTTTTAATCGGGTTAATCACAGGTTTTTGTGGATTAATCATGATTAATCACATATTACCGATATTCTCGGTATATTTTGTGAGAATATAGAGATTTATGAGAAAAGACGGATATATACATTTATACATTCTTCTATACAATGGTGCTGCAACTCAGCAGTTATTTAGCAGTTTTCTTCCATATGGAACATTAATACATCTTCATCCTAAACAGAATGTTTAACCCTCCTGTTACCTTTCGGGTCAATTTGACCCCATTCAATGTTTAATGTCGATGTTCTTTGGGGTCAATTTGACCCCAGGCTGTTTTTCACTGTGTCAAACATATAAGAAATATCAACTTTTTTATTTATTTAAAGGGCTATTTAGGTAGTCAACAAACAAACATAAAGTACCTCACACTTAAACTTGGGAAGCAATATTAATTCTAATAATTTTCTGGAGGTTTTAATTGCTGTGGTCAAATTGACCCCGAGGGTAAAATATGTTAGTAAATGTAAAGGTAACAGGAGGGTTAAACAGAGCATTTTTCTCTTGTTTGTCAACCATTAACTCCACCATGATACAATCTAAAGGTGGACAGATTGACAAGTGACTTTTTTTTTGCTCGGTCCCAATGCGCGCGCACGGAGCTCTGTGGCGCGCCAGACGGAGATCGATAAGTGTTAACGCAACGCGAAGAGACAGAAATGACATGCTGCTGTGGAGATACGATCAACAACAGACGTTTAGTTTAATAAAAGAACAAAGACGTGCTATAGAGAACATGTCAGGGGCGGGCCAATCTCTTTAATGTCATGCGATCTACCGACACTACGCCGCGATCGACTGGCAGGTCGCGATCGACGTGTTGAGACCCTGATCTACAGGAAGTAAAAGTCGTAACAAGGTTTCCGGAGGTGAACCTGCGGAAGGATCATTACCGATGAACAGACCGTCTGCATGAGAGCGGACAGAGTTCAGATTGAAGTGGTGTATTGGAAGCTCATTTTGCAAGTGACTTTTTTTTCGTCCCAACGACCAACAACAGACCGATTGGAAGCTCATTCTGCGCATGCGTTAAATGCGTTAAAAATAAGTAACTAGTTAAACCTGTAATTGGATTAACGCGTTATTTTTCACAGCACTAATTTATTCTAAACTTTTATTATCATAATTCATGCGCAGCATACAATATGTGAACGGTGACCAGACAAGTGGTTTGCACGTTCAATTATTGTGGATTAAAAATGACTGCCAACCAGCTCCCAAATCTTTTAGATGGCACCGTACAAACACCAGGATCATATCTCTATGAAAGGGTTCTTCTCGATATTCATATTCCTGGACTTGAGGTCACAAGAAAAGTCGGTTTGAATACTTTACAACTCGGGCCAACGGCAGTCTGACAGACGAGATGATTTGAGAGAACGGTTGACAGTAATTTCCAGTATATCAAATTTGTAGGAAATGGGCAAACATAAAAAAAACTTTAAATGGTAATTTAAAAAAAGAATGTTGAGGAATGAACATTGTCCGTTCTACGAAGCCTAACGATGAAGAGTAGAATCATTCATCATAACTGAGAAGTATGCCTTTAGGGACAGTAGGGTTCATAGTTAATTATAGCATTGCATGGTAATTAAGTCTTCACACACACACACAGTCACACACACAGTCACACACAGTCACAGACACAGACACACACGCACACACAGTCTCACTGACCAGCTCTGCTACATCTGAAGGCGTGACAGCCGAGTCCGGTCCCTCCGTGGTGGTCTGGGAGGAGTCGCTGGGTGGAAGCGACCGGTCGTTGGTGCCGAGCAGCGCCGCGCCCTCTCCCAAGGGCCCGCCCTCCGTCTCCGGCGTGGTGTAGTCGGCCGTCTCCGGGGTGATGTTGGCCCCGCCGCTGGAGCTCCGACTCAGCATCTCCTCCTCGTTGTCGTTGGGCGAGTCGGGAGTGTCCGACGCGGACGTCCCGCCCCCGCCTTGCTCCGAGGAGGCGCTGAGGTCCACGGAGTCGCCGGGCTGCAGGGCGTGCTGGGAGGAGCGCGGTTGCTCGGTGATGATGTCCACCTGGGCCGCGGAGGAGGCGTCGGCGCCGGCGGCTGTCGCTGGGCGGAAAAGAGGCACACGGAGCCCGTTCAGAACGGTTGCGCGGGGCTTTACCGTCTAGTTTGAAAAGCGCCAAATACATACTGCCTCCTGGCGACCGTCGTCTCACCTGTGAAGACACCGGTGGTGACCTCTGTTCTTTCGGCATCGTCATCCAACCCCTCCTCTTCCCCAGAAAGCATTTTACCTAGAAACAGGTGGAGTGTCAACAGAATAGCCCCATCTCCAGTTGAAAAGAGACTAAAACCTTTATGATGCAAATTTGCATTCAAATATAAAAATCACAAAAAGACTCCAGCTTTGATTTTCTTTTATATATATATATAAATAAAATTTTAAAAATAAATAATATATATATATATACACACACACACACAGTAGAAAAATAATATTGTGAATTATTGACAATAGGTCATGAATTGAGAAGACAATCAACCACCCTAGCCAACCAATCTAATGATCAGTTAGAGCACAGGTGTCAAACACAAGGCCCGCGGGCCGAATGTGGCCCGCCACGTCATTTCATGTGGCCCCTGACGGCTTGAAAGACATACGATCACCCTTTCTTAAATAAAAGTAAGAAAAATATCCTGTGCTTTTATTTTGAAGGTTTCAAATTAAATGGATTTATGTTATAATACTAGAGGAATGTTCTTACGTACAACATTTCTACACTCAAATAAACGACAATCAAATGCAAAGAGAATTATTTAACAATGTTTGGGAGTAGTTTATAGAGTTACAACCGGCCCTTTAAGAGGCGGCCATGATGCTCACGGTGAAATGAGTTTGAGACCTCCGAGTTAGAGGGTCGAGGTGATGAATAGACAGAGTCACCTCTTTGTTTCCTGAGAAGGAGTGGACTGCAGGAGGACCCTCCCCCCGCTGCAAAGGGCAGGAAACAGGAAGTAGAAACAGAGGAGGCAAGGAAGAGAAAAGCAGCAAAAGCTCAGAGGAAGTCTAAAAACTAACTCGGAAAACTATTAATTACGTACAGGCGATAGAGTATTTAGAAGTAGCCAAGCGGAGAAAGAGGCTGTAAACTCAGAAACAAAAAGCAGGAACGAGAGTCGAGCAACAAAACAGCCTGGACGACCAAAAGTCCACCAGGAAGGGTTAAAGAAATAAAAAGCAGATACATTGGTCTCTATAGTTCCAGGTGAATGTGTAAAACCCCGTGGATCACGCGGTGAATACAGTGAACAAAAGCTTCGTGGAGACGACCCCGACTGAACGCTGCGTTTACCGATGAGCTCCAGGATGCTGCTGGAGCGCGCCCGGCTCTCGGCATCGTGGCGGAACACGCTGCCGTGAACAATGCTGCCGGCGGTGATGAGCATGTGCAGAAGCTCCGGCGGGGGGGTCCTGAACATCTGCTGCAGGAGCTCCAGAGCCGCCGTGACCACGTTGTGATCCCAGTGCTGCGTGTAGTGCAGGGTCAGCTCGTACACCTTCAGACACAAGATTACATTTAGTAAAAAAAAAAACTGTATTAATCAGAATCAGAAACAGGTTTATTGCCAAAGAATGTTTTCACAAACAAACGAGGAACTTTTTTTGGCGGAAGGTGCAAGAATCGCGCACCAAGACACCGAGGCCAAGAGGGCCATGCTGGCACGCACACATTCGCTCTCTACCTGCAGCAGTTGTTCCGGGGTCGGCTGTACGTCGGCCTCCTTCCGCATGACTCCAAAGCTCCCCTTGAGGCTGGTGGTGTTGACTTGCTGCTGCAGCAGCGGCATCAGGTAGCGAAGGGTTAACAGCACCCCCAGAATTAGGTGGGTGGGGTGCTCTTCATCCACAGGAACCAGCAGACCTAAAAAACGGTTTGAAAGTCAGGGCGTGTGATTACTTGATCGTCTTTGAATGTCTGTAGCCACTTGATACCAAACTAGCTCACTAATGTTTTCTATAATCTTTTTTTTATTTTTATAACTTTTTATTTTGCATTTTCCACAAACAGATTAGTCCTTGACATCGAGGAAAAAAAAGAAAAAAATTAACAAATATATATATATATCTACAACAAAATAAAATCAGCACACATCTATCCATATCCACATACACACCCACCCAACATTCCCACCCATCCCCTCCCACATGTTTATACTTATACATCTACCATCCAAGAGTAGGACCCAATGAGGAGGGAGGGAAGGACCAAACAATCACACTAAATACAACCAAATGATAAGCATTCAATACAAAATAACTAAAGAAAGGTACCTTTCTAGTTTTCTATAATCTTAACTGTTAAGTCAGTGTGTGTGTGTGTGTGTGTGTGTGTGTGTGTGTGTTCCTACCCAGCAGCACATTAAGGAGCCAGGTGTAGAAGTAGCTGGTGCGTCTGGAGTGTTGGCACACACTGACGGCCGAGCTGGCTGCCGTCCGTCGGATGGTGGGGGAGCTGGACTTCAGGTTGGCCACAAACGACTTGAGCAGCACCTGGGACAGAAAGGGTTGAGACTCCAATGGAAGCAAACTTTTGCAAGACGTTCATATTTCCTTCTCTAAGCTCCCGTCAAACGACTGTGTATCATTTGTTAAGTTAGTTGCATCTTAATAACTTTTTAAATGAGAGATTTATGACAGTGCTGGAAGGGAGCAATCCTTAAAAATGTAAACATGTGTGGATCCAAGATGGGAAAATCAATCCATTTTTAAAAAAGGAGTCTCTCTTCTATAAATTGGTAGTGAAAGAGAGGAAACACAAAACTAGAATGGGTACTCGGTAGAGCGCATACCTTTGCATATCATAAGATTGGGCATTGAATTATGAACATGTTGGCATTAGTTGCATGCCAATTGTATATAAATTGACCGCGCTATGGTAAAAAGAAGATTTTGACCTTTTCATGGCCTTGACCTTTGACCCGATCGATCCCAAAATCTAATCAAATGGTCCCGGGATAATAACCAATCATCCCACCAAATTTCATGCAATTCGGTTTAATACTTTTTGTGTTATGCGAGTAACACGCATACAAATAAATAAATAAAAGCAGCAAGACAACTATTTGAAGGAACAAAATGATCTGCGCTCAAATTGATGTTACATAATGTGCAGTTTCAGCGCTCCTGCCGGGTGGATACCTTGATCTCGCCGTCGTTGGCGAAGTGCCCCAAGGCGGCCATGATCTTGGGCATCGCGGCCGCCAGAGTCTCCTGGACCGACTCCTCCTGCCGCTTGGTGATTCGAGAGACGCACGGCAACAGATTGACCAGGTAGGGTCTGGAGCGCGTGAGACGGAGAGAGGGATGAGAACGCAAACAGAAGAAAGAACATTTTTAAACCGAGGGAGACGCTAATGTTCCTCCCCCGAGCCGTAGCCGATTGTACAGTCATTTAAATATTCACGCCATGTGAATGAAGTAGAAAGACGTGTTCAGGCATTGTGTGCATACCTGCATTTCTGAGGTCTGATGAGGTGAGCGAGCTCGGCAAACCTCCACAACGCTGCCCTCAGACTCCGAGAGGCGCTGTTCTACACATACACAACATCTTCTTTAACATCGTATCACAACAAACAAACCGTAGTCATTTGTGAGGATGAAACTGGTGCTTTAAAAATAGCACAGGCAGTTTATCTAATACCTTTTTTATTTCTTTGTACAGCTCCAGCTGCAGTCTAGGCAGGTTGGAGTCCATCAAAGCCTGGAGATAAATATAAAAAATTGACGCGGCGCTAACATATCTTATTACATCGTGCACACCCAAATCAAGGCTCATTGTTATGTCATTGTATCGTCTCTTCAGTGGGTACCAACTGTAAATAATTGTTGATCAACGTTATTGACGAAACAATGACGGACAACGTTGAAAAGTGGAGAGAAAAGACAAGTGTCGGGCGCCGCTCGGTGCTCACTTTGATGATTTTGTTCAGGCACTCGTCGGCTACCATCCGGACATCCGATTCGCTGTCGCTGCAGAGGAGGAACATCTCCATGGCGATGCCCAGCAGTTTCTGAAACTCTGGAGACGTTCTGCTCCCAGGACCATAGGGAAGAAAAGTGGGGCAAATGTCATTACGCACATACAGATTCATCTTTTTCAACCGCCATCGTAAATTCAAGGCATGGTCGCTATTCTGAAGCGTTTACAGGTGAAACACGGAAATGAACACAGACAAGTGACATTTTCCATTCAGCTAGGTGTCAGATTTAATGAGGCTTTATGGGGAATTATTGATGATTATGGTCATGTTTGGTTGTGAACTGCATGGAGATGAACATCCCTTCTCCGAGTGAACCACAGCCTTAGTGGCTACATTTTTTTATTTATTTTTAATACTTGACTGTAAGAATAAAAGAAATGTCTAATACATAAAGACAAAAGCAAAGTAAGCAAGCTAGTAATTCAGATGGCTTGTTGCAGATCATTATACACACAGCAGATGAGGGAATAAATAGATCAGAAAAATATGTATAATTCTGAATATAAAAGGATTCTTTTAAGCTATTGAAAAAATAAAACAAGTGTCTACTGCCCACCCAAGGCAGAAAAGTTCAAATAAAATCAGGTGGTAAAAAGCCATATCCTCTCAACGCAATGAAACTGGCATGTATTGTATTTATCTCGAGTCACCGTTATTAAGAATAAAAGTGAAATGTAAACTTGATTGAAGGTTCAATCAGCAAGGCCTACCTCAGAGACTGAGCCACGATGTTTTCACATATCGTCAGGCAGTGCGTGACCCGGTCCTTCTTCGTGGTCGCCTGCTCCTTTTTCCTGTGAAAGAGGAAACATGGGGGAGGATGAGAAGAAGAGACCGACGACAACAACAACAAGTAGCAAAAAGACGACAAGGAGATATAGAAGCAAAGAGCGAGAGAAAAAGATATTGACAGAACAATTGGGTTTAAGTCGACAAGAAATTCAACTGCCGGAGGGTTGAAATTAAATTTCTAGGTACTAAACCGCACAATACATGGAATATTCATGGAAACTAAAAACACATCTTTTCCGACTATATCTGGATTAAAACACAGTCGCACTTCAGTGACACTTAAATAGCTCTTATTGTGGTACTTTTGTAGTTTGACTATGTTGAGGAAATGTTACTTTCTGTATTCTTGTTGTTCTTAGTTTGTACTCTAGGTTGAATGCACTTATTGTAAGTCTCTTTGGTTAAAAGCGTCTGCTAAATGACATGTAATATTTCAATTAAGAAGTCTGTGCTACCTCAGAAAACACATCAACAGTAGTCAGCTGTGTCGCAATTAAAGAGACCCTACGTGGACTGAAAGGAACCCCTATATTAACCTGTCCACCCTTTTAAATGTATTATTATTCAGCCAATTGTCAATCATTTCCAGTAAATCCGTCTAGTTTTTAACAACGGATAAATATGGTTAAACCATATGGACCCATATGGATCATCTGCCATGTTTTATGGTCTTATTGTGTCTGCACTGTGTTCTGATTTAATGTGTTTGGCATGTGTTCCATGTGATAACACAGCTTGGTTCCTATAGCAGGGGCGAAACAAAAAACAAATTAAACCATAAACTACACAATGACACACTCAAAACGAGTCGACGCAGATTTCCAAATAGTATTCTCCCGAGGGAACTTATTGAAGCGGAGCCTCGAACACTTTAATCGGCCCCCTTGTCCCTCCGGCAGGTGCGTGGTCATCCAGCAACGGCTGACACTTAACATATAATAATAATATAAGACGATAAAGCTCCTCGGGGCATTGGTGCACCATCTAAAACAGCGGAGAAGTTGAACTACCAGCCTCCGGTTGCGTCTCCCCGGCTTCAAGCCGCCAGAGCTCGGGTGCGTTATCCGAGGGGCTCCGGCGTTAGCACGAAGCTAAGCTAGCCCGCCTGTGCAGCGCTCCGTCCCACAAACATCCCACTTACTGCCTCTGGGCGATCTCCTCGGCGGTCGGCGGGCCCTGCTGCTGCTGGAATGACTTCAGACTCTCGAAGGCCTTCATTAATTTCTCCATAGTGGCCATTTTAGCAAATCACCAGTAAGCACGCTAGCTAGACGAGCTAATATTTATACTGTGAGAGCTAACTAGCTAAGTTAGCGCGAGGAGAGAGAGAGAGTGAGAACACCGCTCGCGACAAGTAGCACCGGCTTCTCTTCGGGCAAGCTATATCTTATTCTTTCCCAACGTGCTTCCTAAATGAACAAAATGTTGGTCGATAATAAGCCATCTTTGATGCAGCGTTGTATTCCCCCGACAAATCCCACCAGGAAGTGGCATTTGTGAGTTTACAGAGAAGGGGAGGGGCGTGGCGTCAGTGGCCAATCAGACTGCGGTTTCACAATGATTGATTGTGGAAAGAACCAATGGGTGACTCGGGTTTTTTTTCTCCCTCCTCTGTTGTTATTGTGGCTGTCACGGGACCGCTGTAATCCAGATTGTAGAAACATATTTAAGCAACACCGATGATGTAGCGGTGTTTGTTATCAGTGCACCAAGATATCTGCGTAGGAGAGACAGTGAAGATCATTTAGTATACATTAAATATGTAAAAACTATGCAGGACTTTTTTTAAATGACAATATGGTTTAAATGTGTCGTCATAGCCCTCGACTATATTCGCCTAATAAATCCTCCACATTTGGATGAGTACATTGACTGAAGAGTATTTTTCTCTGATGATCCGATTAAAATGAGTTGAATAAACAATTATTTTAAATCCATCAGTTTTAAACAAATTATACCACAAAATGCAGTAATTTTAATTTTTAAAACTACTATATGTGTGGTAGGAGTAACGGATCTGAATACCTTACACCACTGTCATATTCATTGAATGTGTTGTAACTCTGGTCACATGACATCTATTATTCTGTCCATCTTGGAGAAGGATCCTCCTGTTGCTCTTCTTACCTTTTTGCCCCCTGAAAGGGCTTTTTCTATTTCTTGAGTTTTTCCTGATCCGATGTGAGGTCAAAGGTCAGGGATGTCATGTGTGTGTGTGTACAGATCATCAGAAACAGACGTTGCTTAGCGAGACGCTTCAGAGGAAAGAAACGTCTCATTTCCCATTCAAACCCATTTCCTTGTTTCCTCTCTCCTTGTATCGTTTTCTCCTCGTCCCTCCCACCAGGAACGCATGAAGGTAAAGAAGCAAGTGAGGAAAACCGTGACTGCGTTTGGCGCAAAACATATTCACGAACATCTCATTTATTT
Source organism: Pseudoliparis swirei (assembly GCF_029220125.1). Lineage (NCBI taxonomy): Eukaryota > Metazoa > Chordata > Actinopteri > Perciformes > Liparidae > Pseudoliparis > Pseudoliparis swirei. The sequence continues at coordinate 25,674,561 of NC_079411.1, read as the reverse complement.
AGCTTAGTGACTTAACATTTACCAAAATGTCCTACACACCCATGATGACTCGGTAGGGAACTTATTAAAGGTGTAAACCACACCACCCATTCGGAATACATTTAGACCTCTAACGTTATGTTTATGGGTCAAGGAAGTAGAACGAAGATTTCACAAACAACTCGCCTGCAGATCGTGTATATATTGTGGCTTGGACATTGCTTACATCTCACAATATTCACATTATTTCACAACAAACATCAATTTACGACAGAAAATAAGTCAAGAAGCAATTTTTTTTTATACAAATGGCAGTGTATTATTTCATAATTACAAATGTCAGATATGGTACAACAACCAGTGATACAACTTGTACAAGAATTAACAATGACTGCAGTGGTTGAACGACATGACTGTACAGATACAAAAAAAGAAAATTTAAAAAAAGAAGAATAATCAAGATGTCCCAGGGCCTCGTTTGAATACCGATAATGCATTTAGTCATTCCTCTCCTTCCTTGAATCCATCACCGATCTGACACATGTGGACAGACGAGTGGGGAGACCCCCGAGTGACGTCAAGGAACTGAGGATCTCTCACTTCTAAACGTTGCTGGTGGCGTCGTCCCGCCTTTTCCAGGAGGGACACTCACCAGGAAGGCCGGAGAGAAGGAATGCATGTTGGGAATATTAAAACAGGGGGGTCACCTTGCCATTTATAAAGCGGTCCTCGAGATACCAGTGAGATATGTTGGCGCTCGAACGTCATCGTTTACATACACAAGGAACCTGAAGTATTACAAACCAATACATGCTTGAGTAATAAAAACATATGTATTCTTTAAAACAGGCATTACAATGCACTTAGTGCGGACATTCAAAAAACTGTTCAGCTGTTTGTAAAAAGTTCCTTTGTGTGGAAGGAATTTCTCTCAGAATGGACGGAATGATAGAAAAGAGGGGAAGAAGAAAGAAAAAAAGGCGGGATGTCAGAACGTAACTCGCTAATTGGCACGTATAATAATAATGATAATAAAAGGCAGTCTGTCTTTCTTCAAGAACATTTTTCAGACGAGACACGTTCGATTTACTCGATGTAGCTTTTGGTCTCATTGGCCAAAAAAAATAAAAATAAAAATAAAGTTAAAGACACTTTCCTATAGTCAGTCAACACCGTAGTGCAGCGGCTTCCTTCACCGCTATATGGATGGTATCCGAGCAAACAGTTCAAACGATGACAGAGGCATGGGCGGCAGACGCTCTAGAGTGCGTCTTAAGTTACATGTTAGAAATACATCATTTACAAGGTTCGTTTGAGGCTAAAGAGCTAAAAGGCTAAAATCTACAGAGGCAAAGAGAAATCAGCTTCAACATGTGCCTGAGAGCAACAAAAAGTAAAAGTAAGTCAAAGTGATGACGAGCCAGCGACAGGTGCACACATTCGATTCCTGATGTTTGACGATGGAATGTGCAACATTTAAAATGAGATATCAGGATGGTAAATTATACGAGTGCCATTGTAATTGTAGACGGGTTGAATTTTGTAAATGAGTGACATTGAAGTCCCCGACGTGATCTCTGACTATCGTATTGTTGTACTTCAAATGTACTTCAAATGCAGGATGCAGGATGCAGGATGCTGCTGGAGCGCGCCCGGCTCTCGGCATCGTGGCGGAACACGCTGCCGTGAACAATGCTGCCGGCGGTGATGAGCATGTGCAGAAGCTCCGGCGGGGGGGTCCTGAACATCTGCTGCAGGAGCTCCAGAGCCGCCGTGACCACGTTGTGATCCCAGTGCTGCGTGTAGTGCAGGGTCAGCTCGTACACCTTCAGACACAAGATTACATTTAGTAAAAAAAAAAACTGTATTAATCAGAATCAGAAACAGGTTTATTGCCAAAGAATGTTTTCACAAACAAACGAGGAACTTTTTTTGGCGGAAGGTGCAAGAATCGCGCACCAAGACACCGAGGCCAAGAGGGCCATGCTGGCACGCACACATTCGCTCTCTACCTGCAGCAGTTGTTCCGGGGTCGGCTGTACGTCGGCCTCCTTCCGCATGACTCCAAAGCTCCCCTTGAGGCTGGTGGTGTTGACTTGCTGCTGCAGCAGCGGCATCAGGTAGCGAAGGGTTAACAGCACCCCCAGAATTAGGTGGGTGGGGTGCTCTTCATCCACAGGAACCAGCAGACCTAAAAAACGGTTTGAAAGTCAGGGCGTGTGATTACTTGATCGTCTTTGAATGTCTGTAGCCACTTGATACCAAACTAGCTCACTAATGTTTTCTATAATCTTTTTTTTATTTTTATAACTTTTTATTTTGCATTTTCCACAAACAGATTAGTCCTTGACATCGAGGAAAAAAAAGAAAAAAATTAACAAATATATATATATATCTACAACAAAATAAAATCAGCACACATCTATCCATATCCACATACACACCCACCCAACATTCCCACCCATCCCCTCCCACATGTTTATACTTATACATCTACCATCCAAGAGTAGGACCCAATGAGGAGGGAGGGAAGGACCAAACAATCACACTAAATACAACCAAATGATAAGCATTCAATACAAAATAACTAAAGAAAGGTACCTTTCTAGTTTTCTATAATCTTAACTGTTAAGTCAGTGTGTGTGTGTGTGTGTGTGTGTGTGTGTGTTCCTACCCAGCAGCACATTAAGGAGCCAGGTGTAGAAGTAGCTGGTGCGTCTGGAGTGTTGGCACACACTGACGGCCGAGCTGGCTGCCGTCCGTCGGATGGTGGGGGAGCTGGACTTCAGGTTGGCCACAAACGACTTGAGCAGCACCTGGGACAGAAAGGGTTGAGACTCCAATGGAAGCAAACTTTTGCAAGACGTTCATATTTCCTTCTCTAAGCTCCCGTCAAACGACTGTGTATCATTTGTTAAGTTAGTTGCATCTTAATAACTTTTTAAATGAGAGATTTATGACAGTGCTGGAAGGGAGCAATCCTTAAAAATGTAAACATGTGTGGATCCAAGATGGGAAAATCAATCCATTTAAAAAAAAGGAGTCTCTCTTCTATAAATTGGTAGTGAAAGAGAGGAAACACAAAACTAGAATGGGTACTCGGTAGAGCGCATACCTTTGCATATCATAAGATTGGGCATTGAATTATGAACATGTTGGCATTAGTTGCATGCCAATTGTATATAAATTGACCGCGCTATGGTAAAAAGAAGATTTTGACCTTTTCATGGCCTTGACCTTTGACCCGATCGATCCCAAAATCTAATCAAATGGTCCCCGGATAATAACCAATCATCCCACCAAATTTCATGCAATTCGGTTTAATACTTTTTGTGTTATGCGAGTAACGCATACAAATAAATAAATAAAAGCAGCAAGACAACTATTTGAAGGAACAAAATGATCTGCGCTCAAATTGATGTTACATAATGTGCAGTTTCAGCGCTCCTGCCGGGTGGATACCTTGATCTCGCCGTCGTTGGCGAAGTGCCCCAAGGCGGCCATGATCTTGGGCATCGCGGCCGCCAGAGTCTCCTGGACCGACTCCTCCTGCCGCTTGGTGATTCGAGAGACGCACGGCAACAGATTGACCAGGTAGGGTCTGGAGCGCGTGAGACGGAGAGAGGGATGAGAACGCAAACAGAAGAAAGAACATTTTTAAACCGAGGGAGACGCTAATGTTCCTCCCCCGAGCCGTAGCCGATTGTACAGTCATTTAAATATTCACGCCATGTGAATGAAGTAGAAAGACGTGTTCAGGCATTGTGTGCATACCTGCATTTCTGAGGTCTGATGAGGTGAGCGAGCTCGGCAAACCTCCACAACGCTGCCCTCAGACTCCGAGGCGCTGTTCTACACATACACAACATCTTCTTTAACATCGTATCACAACAAACAAACCGTAGTCATTTGTGAGGATGAAACTGGTGCTTTAAAAATAGCACAGGCAGTTTATCTAATACCTTTTTTATTTCTTTGTACAGCTCCAGCTGCAGTCTAGGCAGGTTGGAGTCCATCAAAGCCTGGAGATAAATATAAAAAATTGACGCGCTAACATATCTTATTACATCGTGCACACCCAAATCAAGGCTCATTGTTATGTCATTGTATCGTCTCTTCAGTGGGTACCAACTGTAAATAATTGTTGATCAACGTTATTGACGAAACAATGACGGACAACGTTGAAAAGTGGAGAGAAAAGACAAGTGTCGGGCGCCGCTCGGTGCTCACTTTGATGATTTTGTTCAGGCACTCGTCGGCTACCATCCGGACATCCGATTCGCTGTCGTCGCTGCAGAGGAGGAACATCTCCATGGCGATGCCCAGCAGTTTCTGAAACTCTGGAGACGTTCTGCTCCCAGGACCATAGGGAAGAAAAGTGGGGCAAATGTCATTACGCACATACAGATTCATCTTTTTCAACCGCCATCGTAAATTCAAGGCATGGTCGCTATTCTGAAGCGTTTACAGGTGAAACACGGAAATGAACACAGACAAGTGACATTTTCCATTCAGCTAGGTGTCAGATTTAATGAGGCTTTATGGGGAATTATTGATGATTATGGTCATGTTTGGTTGTGAACTGCATGGAGATGAACATCCCTTCTCCGAGTGAACCACAGCCTTAGTGGCTACATTTTTTTATTTATTTTTAATACTTGACTGTAAGAATAAAAGAAATGTCTAATACATAAAGACAAAAGCAAAGTAAGCAAGCTAGTAATTCAGATGGCTTGTTGCAGATCATTATACACACAGCAGATGAGGGAATAAATAGATCAGAAAAATATGTATAATTCTGAATATAAAAGGATTCTTTTAAGCTATTGAAAAAATAAAACAAGTGTCTACTGCCCACCCAAGGCAGAAAAGTTCAAATAAAATCAGGTGGTAAAAAGCCATATCCTCTCAACGCAATGAAACTGGCATGTATTGTATTTATCTCGAGTCACCGTTATTAAGAATAAAAGTGAAATGTAAACTTGATTGAAGGTTCAATCAGCAAGGCCTACCTCAGAGACTGAGCCACGATGTTTTCACATATCGTCAGGCAGTGCGTGACCCGGTCCTTCTTCGTGGTCGCCTGCTCCTTTTTCCTGTGAAAGAGGAAACATGGGGGAGGATGAGAAGAAGAGACCGACGACAACAACAACAAGTAGCAAAAAGACGACAAGGAGATATAGAAGCAAAGAGCGAGAGAAAAAGATATTGACAGAACAATTGGGTTTAAGTCGACAAGAAATTCAACTGCCGGAGGGTTGAAATTAAATTTCTAGGTACTAAACCGCACAATACATGGAATATTCCGCCGGAAACTAAAAACACATCTTTTCCGACTATATCTGGATTAAAACACAGTCGCACTTCAGTGACACTTAAATAGCTCTTATTGTGGTACTTTTGTAGTTTGACTATGTTGAGGAAATGTTACTTTCTGTATTCTTGTTGTTCTTAGTTTGTACTCTAGGTTGAATGCACTTATTGTAAGTCTCTTTGGTTAAAAGCGTCTGCTAAATGACATGTAATATTTCAATTAAGAAGTCTGTGCTACCTCAGAAAACACATCAACAGTAGTCAGCTGTGTCGCAATTAAAGAGACCCCTACGTGGACTGAAAGGAACCCCCTATATTAACCTGTCCACCCTTTTAAATGTATTATTATTCAGCCAATTGTCAATCATTTCCAGTAAATCCGTCTAGTTTTTAACAACGGATAAATATGGTTAAACCATATGGACCCATATGGATCATCTGCCATGTTTTATGGTCTTATTGTGTCTGCACTGTGTTCTGATTTAATGTGTTTGGCATGTGTTCCATGTGATAACACAGCTTGGTTCCTATAGCAGGGGCGAAACAAAAAACAAATTAAACCATAAACTACACAATGACACACTCAAAACGAGTCGACGCAGATTTCCAAATAGTATTCTCCCGAGGGGAACTTATTGAAGCGGAGCCTCGAACACTTTAATCGGCCCCCTTGTCCCTCCGGCAGGTGCGTGGTCATCCAGCAACGGCTGACACTTAACATATAATAATAATATAAGACGATAAAGCTCCTCGGGGCATTGGTGCACCATCTAAAACAGCGGAGAAGTTGAACTACCAGCCTCCGGTTGCGTCTCCCCGGCTTCAAGCCGCCAGAGCTCGGGTGCGTTATCTGAGGGGCTCCGGCGTTAGCACGAAGCTAAGCTAGCCCGCCTGTGCAGCGCTCCGTCCCACAAACATCCCACTTACTGCCTCTGGGCGAGCTCCTCGGCGGTCGGCGGGCCCTGCTGCTGCTGGAATGACTTCAGACTCTCGAAGGCCTTCATTAATTTCTCCATGGTGGCCATTTTAGCAAATCACCAGTAAGCACGCTAGCTAGACGAGCTAATATTTATACTGTGAGAGCTAACTAGCTAAGTTAGCGCGAGGAGAGAGAGAGAGAGAGCGGTGCGTCGTGCGACGAGAGTGAGAACACCGCTCGCGACAAGTAGCACCGGCTTCTCTTCGGGCAAGATATATCTTATTCTTTCCCAACGTGCTTCCTAAATGAACAAAATGTTGGTCGATAATAAGCCATCTTTGATGCAGCGTTGTATTCCCCCGACAAATCCCACCAGGAAGTGGCATTTGTGAGTTTACAGAGAAGGGGAGGGGCGTGGCGTCAGTGGCCAATCAGACTGCGGTTTCACAATGATTGATTGTGGAAAGAACCAATGGGTGACTCGGGTTTTTTTTCTCCCTCCTCTGTTGTTATTGTGGCTGTCACGGGACCGCTGTAATCCAGATTGTAGAAACATATTTAAGCAACACCGATGATGTAGCGGTGTTTGTTATCAGTGCACCAAGATATCTGCGTAGGAGAGACAGTGAAGATCATTTAGTATACATTAAATATGTAAAAACTATGCAGGACTTTTTTTAAATGACAATATGGTTTAAATGTGTCGTCATAGCCCTCGACTATATTCGCCTAATAAATCCTCCACATTTGGATGAGTACATTGACTGAAGAGTATTTTTCTCTGATGATCCGATTAAAATGAGTTGAATAAACAATTATTTTAAATCCATCAGTTTTAAACAAATTATACCACAAAATGCAGTAATTTTAATTTTTAAAACTACTATATGTGTGGTAGGAGTAACGGATCTGAATACCTTACACCACTGTCATATTCATTGAATGTGTTGTAACTCTGGTCACATGACATCTATTATTCTGTCCATCTTGGAGAAGGATCCTCCTGTTGCTCTTCTTACCTTTTTGCCCCCTGAAAGGGCTTTTTCTATTTCTTGAGTTTTTCCTGATCCGATGTGAGGTCAAAGGTCAGGGATGTCATGTGTGTGTGTGTACAGATCATCAGAAACAGACGTTGCTTAGCGAGACGCTTCAGAGGAAAGAAACGTCTCATTTCCCATTCAAACCCATTTCCTTGTTTCCTCTCTCCTTGTATCGTTTTCTCCTCGTCCCTCCCACCAGGAACGCATGAAGGTAAAGAAGCAAGTGAGGAAAACCGTGACTGCGTTTGGCGCAAAACATATTCACGAACATCTCATTTATTTAGCTTAGTGACTTAACATTTACCAAAATGTCCTACACACCCATGATGACTCGGTAGGGAACTTATTAAAGGTGTAAACCACACCACCCATTCGGAATACATTTAGACCTCTAACGTTATGTTTATGGGTCAAGGAAGTAGAACGAAGATTTCACAAACAACTCGCCTGCAGATCGTGTATATATTGTGGCTTGGACATTGCTTACATCTCACAATATTCACATTATTTCACAACAAACATCAATTTACGACAGAAAATAAGTCAAGAAGCAATTTTTTTTTATACAAATGGCAGTGTATTATTTCATAATTACAAATGTCAGATATGGTACAACAACCAGTGATACAACTTGTACAAGAATTAACAATGACTGCAGTGGTTGAACGACATGACTGTACAGATACAAAAAAAGAAAATTTAAAAAAAGAAGAATAATCAAGATGTCCCAGGGCCTCGTTTGAATACCGATAATGCATTTAGTCATTCCTCTCCTTCCTTGAATCCATCACCGATCTGACACATGTGGACAGACGAGTGGGGAGACCCCCGAGTGACGTCAAGGAACTGAGGATCTCTCACTTCTAAACGTTGCTGGTGAGCGTCGTCCCGCCTTTTCCAGGAGGGACACTCACCAGGAAGGCCGGAGAGAAGGAATGCATGTTGGGAATATTAAAACAGGGGGGTCACCTTGCCATTTATAAAGCGGTCCTCGAGATACCAGTGAGATATGTTGGCGCTCGAACGTCATCGTTTACATACACAAGGAACCTGAAGTATTACAAACCAATACATGCTTGAGTAATAAAAACATATGTATTCTTTAAAACAGGCATTACAATGCACTTAGTGCGGACATTCAAAAAACTGTTCAGCTGTTTGTAAAAAGTTCCTTTGTGTGGAAGGAATTTCTCTCAGAATGGACGGAATGATAGAAAAGAGGGGAAGAAGAAAGAAAAAAAGGCGGGATGTCAGAACGTAACTCGCTAATTGGCACGTATAATAATAATGATAATAAAAGGCAGTCTGTCTTTCTTCAAGAACATTTTTCAGACGAGACACGTTCGATTTACTCGATGTAGCTTTTGGTCTCATTGGCCAAAAAAAATAAAAATAAAAATAAAGTTAAAGACACTTTCCTATAGTCAGTCAACACCGTAGTGCAGCGGCTTCCTTCACCGCTATATGGATGGTATCCGAGCAAACAGTTCAAACGATGACAGAGGCATGGGCGGCAGACGCTCTAGAGTGCGTCTTAAGTTACATGTTAGAAATACATCATTTACAAGGTTCGTTTGAGGCTAAAGAGCTAAAAGGCTAAAATCTACAGAGGCAAAGAGAAATCAGCTTCAACATGTGCCTGAGAGCAACAAAAAGTAAAAGTAAGTCAAAGTGATGACGAGCCAGCGACAGGTGCACACATTCGATTCCTGATGTTTGACGATGGAATGTGCAACATTTAAAATGAGATATCAGGATGGTAAATTATACGAGTGCCATTGTAATTGTAGACGGGTTGAATTTTGTAAATGAGTGACATTGAAGTCCCCGACGTGATCTCTGACTATCGTATTGTTGTACTTCAAATGCATCGGCTTACAATGAACAGCGCACACACACAATGTGAACATGTCCAGATTGGGTATTCACAGCATTAAAAACAGGTGATGGGGAGCAAACAGGATCCGCCTTAAAAAGCTAAATTTAAAAAAGTCTCTGAAGGCCTTTCCGAAATGCAAATGAGGAAAACTCACACACACACACACACACACACACACACACACACACACACACACACACACACACACACACACACACACACACACACACACACACACACACACACACACACACACACACACACACACACACACACACACACACACACACACACACACACACACACACACACACACACACACACACACACACAACTATGGGGGGTCTAACTGCGGGTCTACTAGCGGGGTGTGTCCGTCGGGCCATCTATGATCAACAGGCTGATGGCTGCTGACTAATCAATGGAAGTTCATTTGCTGCAGCAGCAATTTGTTATCAATATATCAGCTGCCGATCAGACCTCTTCTACAGTGCCATCACCATCATCATCATCATCATCATCCTCCTGATTTCAGGTGTTCCAGCTCCACCTCACTTTCTGGTACACTGAAAATGTAGGTGGCAAATGACTAAGATATTTTAGGGGAAGAGGATCTCCGCTCGGCAACATGGAAACAGGTTCATAGCGATAACCGGAGACATCGGAAAGAAACAAAGAAAAAGCCAGAGAGTACGACACAAGGAGGCGTAAAATATATATATAAAGAGATGAGGATGAACAAAAGACGTGGAAGGAAACTCAGTCGGACATCTGAAGTTAAAGATCGGAGCCCATGAGAACACACATTCTGGAAAACAGGAATGATAATCAGACCAGAGCCTCTATGATATTTACTTTAAATATACTAGTTGTTGCACTTGCCGACTCCATATTGTCGGATATAAATCCGTGCCAACCCTCTGCAAGAATGCAGTTAGGGACAGGCACCGAGAAGACGGTTCACTACACCAACAGGTGACTGATGGAAGGATGTGGATCAAACCAATGTGAAGTCTAACGGGGGGGGGGGGGGGGGGGGCAGGTGGAGCATGGCATCGACACGGCAATGCAAGACTGGATTTATTTCCCCCCATTTGGGTCAATGCGCTTCATTCAGATCTACCAGAGCCTTAAGCGGGGGGGGGCTCAGTTATTTTGGGAACCGGGTGGATCTGATGTCATGTTGACCAAATCAATGACAAACATGCAGCACATGTCAAAATAAAACACAATGAAAAAAAGAACATATGCTACATTGAAGAAAAAAAATTATGAAAAAAACACAACAAAAACTGGTACTGTGCTTCTTTAAAAAAAATTTAAAAAAAGATTCCCGATACACATCATCATACTCTTTCCAAAAGAAAAAGGAAATCTAAAACGTAATGTATGCATTCAAGTGGTACTTTTATGGCTTTTTGTACAATACAACCTTTAGTGAAAATATACATCTAGACATAAATTCAAGTACAAATGTACAAAATCTTTAAACTCATCTTTTTTTTCCTTTAATTATAATACACTTTTAATACAGCTCATAAATACAGGTCAACATTCACTGAGTTCCTAAGATTTGCGCGCTCGGTTGGAGTTTGTGGTGAAGTTCAGCGGAGGGAGTGGTTTAAAGTCGCGAGGGCTCCTCGATCTCGTCGTCGCCGCTCTTAAAACAGACCTGAGAAGAACCAGAAGTGAAGATACAACGTCACCGACTGTCATCGCCACGCCGCCTCACACGATGATGTCACGCCGACCGCAACGTCAGCGCACGACAAGTACTATTATGATTCCGGGAGTGGATCAAACTGGTGTCCACTACATTTTAAAAGACAGCCGCGACGCCATCGGCCAATAAGACAGAGCTGACCGGATGCACCCTGAGAGGCGAGACGCAGGGCGAAGGAACGCCCACGAACGCCACCGCTGCCTTAAAACATGTCGACTCAGAGGAGACGAGAATATTGAAAATAATAATCGAGTCGTGGCTGCTGCCTATAGAAGAAGTTATTATAATAATAAAAATAATAAATTTTATTTTATTTTAATCATTATTTTAATTTTAATTTTATTATTGTCTGGTAGCATGTTTCTTATGTTTACTGCATTTGTAACTTGTTCTTCCTTGAAGGAAAAAAAAAAAAAAAAAATCAAATAAACACATTTTGAAAAAATAATATAATGCATTACATTTATATAGCGCTTTTTTAGGTATTCACTTCACATCACATAATTAAAACATCCTAGAAGCTATGGAATAAAAATAACTAAAATTACAGTAAAAACAATAGATAGGATTTTAAATTATATATTTTTTAACACTCGTCTCTTAAAAGCAAAGCTCGATAGTGTTCGTAAGTCTTCCCACGACCACAAACCGGCTCCTCTCGAGACTCACCGCGCTCGAAAGAACGTGGCATACGGAAAAAGAACATGCGAAAAAAAAGAAAAAAAAGAGAGAGACTTATTCTAACCACAATTTTAAACTAGGGATGACATAACTGGAGACTACACATCGACTCAGGGTTTCAGGGCTGAACACGTTCACATATTGGCCTGGGGGAGGAAGGAAAAGAAGGAAAGAGAGGAAGTACCTTAGCCCCCTCCCCCTCGGACAGTTGCCGGAGCACTAGCACTTGCCTCTCTTCTGAACAGGCGGTAGAAGAAGCCTCTCTTCGGTGGAGGGTTGGGCCGATTCACGTCCAGATCGGAGCACAGAGTGCCGTCCGTCTCGTAGACGTTGATTTCTTTGAAGCACTCCATCTCGATCATCTACGAAAAAGGACGAGAGGGTGAGTTATCCATGGCGATGACGGTCACTTCCTGAGGGAGTTGGGTTCTCCAAAAGGCCTGAACGCCAGCGTACGGGAGGAGGGTGCCGTCTGTATCGCAACCCTCTCTACAGGTAGCGGTCTAAGTGACCATCTCAGGTTGTAACTGAACACCTGTACACTGTGTCCCATAAATATTCCAAAACTTGACTCATTCACAAGCAATGGAAAATTCACATTTAAAAGCAATTAGACATATGTATCCTTCTACGTCACTCTTAAAAGTCCAACATTGTGAAAAGTGAGTTTGTTGCATTTTTAAAAATTATAAAGCAGATCTAATTACTCTATAAATACTCAATATGGAGAAATTGTAATTTTGTAATCTTCTAAAAGTGATGTTATATTATTAAATATATATTCCTTTTCACCTTTTATATGTATTAATTGTATTTTTAAATAAATACTCTGATTTTCTTTACCACACTGACAAAAGAACAAATATGGTAACTTCGTTTTTACCGCAAACTGTCAAGGAACCAAATATGGTAACTTCGTTGATGTTGATTTTTTATCTAAAAACAATATATATATTTTCAACAGTCACAACAGTAAAACAGTATTGTTCTGTCCTCCAATAGCACTGTAGTGAGGACATTTTGAATTTCAAAGTATTTTAATGAGTGCCCTATATTAAAAGTCCCACATTTTGAAAAGTGAGTTTGTTGGAATCTTTTTAGTATAACAGCAGATGTGATCGCTATATAAATACTCGATCCATGGAGAAACACTGTATTCAGAAACGATGGCTTTAAAACAAGCCATGTGATGTCACAACTATACAAAATATGGATAATTTCACAGTTTTTAAACGGAAAAACTTGATTAATGTGTCCTCGTTTATTTCCATATTTTTTTCATATGTGAATAATATCAGCTTGAGGGAGTAAACATAGACCCAAGCTGTCGCTTAGCAACGCAATTATTTTTTTAATGCACTAAAACAGTGCTTTTCGGACAGAAGCAGAATCCAGGTACATATAACTAAACTTTTTTGACCATTGAAGCATGTAACCATGTTCAATATACAAGTATGGACCTGTAACGGAGCATAATACGTGTCCTTTAAAGGAAGGTATTGTTCTTCAATACAGGTGTTTTCTATTTCTACGCTGTACTGCATACTGCGTGTCTAACGATGACATCATCCGCCTGCAGTACCTCGTTCTGCCACGGGATGGAGACGCTGCCTGTGACAAACTTGTGGTAGAAGTCGTCGTCTGTGGGGTCAAGGTTCACGCCTTTGACGGTGGAGAACTGCTCGATGTCCAGGACGTCTTTACAGTACACGGCCCGCGGCTGAGAGAGAGAGAGAGAAAAAGAGAGAAAACAGACGACTGTGAAATGTGCATCTATTTTGCATGAAAGGGGGATGGATATTTGAACAAGGAAAGTCCTCACATGCATTAAGACTCTTTGCTGCTGTGTTTTCCTTATCAGTACTGACCTGAATCACCCCAAAATAGAAACCCAGATAGCACCATCTACTTTCAGCTATTGATTTAACCCCTCAGGTCAGCCCCTCCCCCTCACTCAGGCTATTTATGACACGGATAATTGAATAATTCTCTGAATGACCAGCTGTTCTTGGAGGCAAACAAATCTATGAGTGTCTTTGGTTGAACTACATTTATCTAGGGAAGGTACCTCAGACATCGACTACTCACCAGCTCCACTGGTATCAGTATGATTACCACAAAACGGGGAAACTCTGATGTAATCGCTTATTTTGAGAACTGGCTTGTAGTATAAGTGTTTGTTTATTTGTGATAACGGCATTTCCTGTATACTGAACTGCTGCTCGCTGAGGTTTTAGACTACAAGCTTGTGAATCAAGCCTGTGTGTGTGTGTGTGTGTGTGTGTGTGTTGTTCTTACATCGGGGCTAAAGGGAGGGTCCAGCATGTTGGCCTCCAGCCGTTTGAAGTTGATGTTTCTGAAGATGGGGTGCTGCTTGACCTCTATGGCCCCTCGACCTTGACAACCCAGTCGCTCCTTGGGGTCTTTGGCCAGGAGCTGAAGAAGAAGGAGAAGGATGAGGAGAAGAAGTTTAAACATAACAACTCAAATATATCCCTCCTCCTCCTCCTCCTCCTCCTCCTCCTCCTCCTCCTCCGGGAGATGATGAATCTGCTGAACCTCGGGTCATTTTATTCCACCACGTCACACCGATCACCGCCCCGCCCAGTGACTCCCCGTTGCAGAGCGGTCAGACCGCTACGTATTAACAAACAACTGATCTCCTTAAAAGAGGAGAAATGACTCTGCATATAGCAGAAATATGAACTCCTTCATGTGTTAAGGCTCACAGATGGATAGCTCCTCTGCACTGTTTCCAACCCTGACCAACACACGGGTGCAGCACCTGTCCGGCGCCCGACGGCAGCCAGACCAACGTTGGTGACGACTCGGTGAACACGGAAGAGAGAGACGTCTTTATGGAACTGGTGGAGACGTCGCATCCGGCAGAAATCCATCGATAAGTTCCTCTCTCGATAGCGACACGCATCCGCGTCCTCTAAATAAATGTGGCGTGACTTGTAAAAGCGCAGCCGCTACTAAAACCAGGGTTCTTACACATTTTGACCAATGGATTTCCAGGACTTTAAACCAAATTTCCATGACCAAACGGAAATCTCTGTATAAACATGACAAATTTAGAAAATGCCGGCTTGTATTTTGAGCGTCTTTCTTTAAAAAACATATTCAATATTTCAAACTCGGCGTAAATTATAACATATTTCCATGACTTTTCCAAAACTTTTATGATTTAAGTTTTTTTCCATTACTTGTCCAGGCCTGGAAATGACCATTTAAAAATTCCATGACTTATCCAGGTTTTCCATGACCGTACGAGCCCTGTAAAACGCGCCGGGCAAAACGGCGCGCTGCGCCTGTGGAGCGAGCGTGCGTACGCAAACCGGGCGCTAAAACTTAATTTACACAATGGATTCAAGCAGACGTCGTGCTCTTGCCCTTGACGTGGTGTGGGAGGAGGAGGAGGAGGAAGAATCCCCCCAAAAACCGTAGGATTTGGGTTCACGATATCAAAACAAAAGGAGGAAAGAGTACGGCGAATACCACGCGAAAACAGGAAGGAAGTGGTAAAGTAATAAAGCCCGCCTCTTGCTTGATCTAATTGACATCGATGAGCGGTGCGACTCGCGCTTAAAGTTGAGAATATTTGAACTTTTATGCGCGCCTGAAAAACGATGGTTTTGCTCGCGACGCGTTTCTGAGAGTGGCGTCATGTGCGATGGAGCCCTGAATGCGTTTCCCTTCCTCCTTCCTGCGTCTCACAACCGGCCGTCACCTCCTTCTCCTCCCTCTCACCTGTCTGCAGATGTCCTTCGCCTCCTCCGCAAACTTGTCGGAGTACTCCTCCTGGTCCTCGCGCACTCGCCTGTCCACCTCCTCCCGCTTGACGCGCTCCTTGCGCTTCCGGAAGGGCGACTGGCCCTGAATCATCTCGAAGACCAGGCAGCCGAGGCCCCACCAGTCGGGGCTGACGCTGTAGCTCTCGTTCTGGATCACCTCGGGAGCTGAGGGAGGGAGGGATGAGGAGTGAGAGGCTCGGGGAGGTAGAAGAGGGCGTCGGTTACCCAAACTCTTACCCATGTATCCGACAGTGCCCACTCTCCCTCGTATCGTTTCGCCTTCGGGGATTTGAACGGCGAGGCCCAAGTCGGAAATGCGGATGTGTCCTGAAAAAAACAACAACAAAAAAGATTAAAAACCTAAATAAGATGACGTTGAATTAGAATCTATAGAGGAATACATTTCCTTTTCTAGATATTAAGAGAGCAAGATGTGAATGAAGTTTACTCATGTTGCACCAAAATGATCTTTTGTGATAAAAGTGAAGAAAAAAAAGTGAATATGAAAAAGTACGAGCGCAAGAGATGCATGAAAGAGAGAGAATAAAGAAGATATGGGAATATGAAGAAGAGGAGAGAGCGTGAACTGAAGAACTTCAAGAGATGCAAGGAGTAACAAAACGGGGACGTACCACGATCATCCAGAAGGATGTTCTCAGGTTTCAAATCCCTGCAGAAAAAGCCAAAAATATAAATATGCGTATCCTTTATTAACATGTCATGTTGTTGACATTTCATTGTCTGTGTTGTGTGTTTCTACAATCTTTTATGTGGATTAATAGACGGTTTATCTGCACACTTTGTTTGCTTGGCTTGTTATCGTGCGTTATACTGTTCCGAGCTCTATTCCTGTGTTACAACAGATGAATTTTATCATCACAGAACTCATTTATATGTCATGGCCTATTTTTTTAAAATTAACTTTCCACAGGTGTATTAGACTGTATTTTAACCCTGTTTTTTGTAGCCAACTCATTGTCACACATGCAGAGCTCCAGGAACACGGTGTGTTTATATTACCACGTGGGCTTCGTCTCTGTGAGTGTGTGTGTGTGTGTGTGTGTGTGTGTGTGTATCCACCAAGAACACCAGTGTTTACCTTAACATTACTCTGAGGCGCCATTGGGTGAGAAAGGTGCATGCACCTCAGTGAAATCAGGACTACATTAATCCAGTGACAACTCATTATCCAGGACTTACCATTTGCACTTGTGCTAATCAAATGCAAATACTCCCTGGACATATATCTATATACATAAATAATATTATATATACATATTATATATATATATAAATAATCTTATATATATATATATATATATATAAATAATCTTATATATATATATACATATTATATATAAATAATCTTATATATATACATATTATATATATAAATAATCTTATATATATACATATTATATATATAAATAATATTATATATACATATTATATATATAAATAATATTATATATACATATATAAATAATATTATATATATACATATTATATATATATAAATAATATTATATATATACACATTATATATATTAATATTATATATATACATATTATATATATTAATAATATTATATATACACATTATATATATATAAATAATATTATATATATATGTATATATAAATAATATTATATATATATATTTTTTTAAAAATAATATTAAAGTAAACTGAACGTCCGGTGTAAAATCGGGAGTGTTCCTTCGGAGACCAGGACATTTAGCCAGTTGTCGAGAAATTCTCCCGGACAACAACAACAAGCTTACATAATGTTGTTCTGGTCCAGTAAACCTCAAAAGGTCCTCAGAGACAGAGATCCTCAAAATACCCCTGAAAGATGTTCTTAAGCCTAAAAAAATATATAGATTTCACAAGAATAATCTTCGACACTCTCCCCAAAACATGTGGTCTAACCTGTAGACTATCCTCTCCCGGTGCAGGTCCTCGAGGCCACAGCAGATCTCGGCGGCGTAGAAGATGGCCCTCTGCTCGTCGAAGCCGGAGTTGCCCATGTTGTAGATGTGAAACTTTAAGTCTCCGCCGTTCATTATGGTCAACACCAGGCACAGCGCATCCTTGGTCTCATAGGCGTAGGCTAGATTAACCTGGAGGAGGGGGAGGCATATTTTGGGGGAAGGAAGTGATAACGAGAGAGGTGAAGGAGTCGGTATAGAAGAGAGAAAGGGGGGGAGGAGGCGGAGGAGGAAGAGGGAAGAGCAGTGGTAAGAGACACGGTGGCTAGAGCAAAAAATTATTGTTACATTTGGATTATTCTCAATGCCCCGAATAATCATCCACGTCAGGAATGTACACAAAGAGAAACAGATATATATATACAAAATCATATATATATAAATAATATTATATATATATAATATTATATATATAAAAATATTAGATATTTATATAAATAATATTATATATAAAAAATATTCTTTTAATATATATATACACACATATATATATATATATATCTCAGAAATCTAAATATTAGAATAAAAGTATACTAGTAGGGTATAAATCACTTGAATTGTCTAATTAAAAACACCTGCAAGGGTTTCCTGAGCCCAGCTGTTATAAATCTTTTTTTTACTTGGAAATATTATTTTATGAGATAGGATTTTAGAGGCTTGCAATATTATATCACAGATATGGAGAAACCAGAAGCTCCCTCTCCACTTCTTACTCCATTGCTTTATGTGCTTTCCCTCTAATCCCGCCATCTATCTCTCTTCTCTCCCTCCATTCCCTCCTCTTTCCTCTCCTCCCTCTGGGTCAGTGGCACCCAGCGTACGGCCTGTGAGCGTGTGTGCCGAGCAGCAGCAGGATGTTGCTGCCACGATGGAGGAATCCCATCTGCTCGGGACGACGTCGTCAGAGACGAGCCGAGAGAGGGGACGGGTCAAATTCTCATGGACCGCACACGCACACACACACACACACACACAAAGGCATGCACACGCACACACGTCCTAAACAAACACACAACCATGAACTACAAGCCAAAGCAAACAGTCTAATTTCAACTTGTTACACGTTTATCCTTTAGCAATGTTTCAATCTATTGAACTTGCCACCACACATACGTCTCTCAAGCTGGACTTGATTTAAGCGTAGTGAGTTTATATTTATTATTGAAGTGGGAACTATCTCCAAACGGCTGACATGTTTAATGTTTATCAGCTGTGTTGCTGACGCACGACATGCTGAGCACATGTGGAATCAGACAATAACACATTTTTCTCGGTTTTGGTGAATCCCACATTTATAATCTCTATGTGTGTAAATGTATGATCCTAATCTAGAGCTGGCCGAGATATATATACAGGACTGTCTCAGAAAATTAGAATATTGTGATGAAGTTCTTTATTTTCTGCAATGCAATTAAAAAAACAAAAATGTCATGCATTCTGGATTCATTACAAATCAACTGAAATATTGCAAGCCTTTTATTCTGATTTATTGCTGATTAAGGTTTACAGCTTAAGAAAACTCAAATATCCTATCTCTAAATATTAGAATATCATGAAAAAGTATACTAGTAGGGTATTAAACAAATCACTTGAATTGTCTAATTAACTCGAAACACCTGCAAGGGTTTCCTGAGCCTTGACAAACACTCAGCTGTTATAAATCTTTTTTTTTACTTGGTCTGAGGAAATATTAAAATTTTATGAGATAGGATTTTAGAGTTTTCTTAAGCTGTAAGCCATAATCAGCAATATTTAAAAAAATAAAAGGCTTGCAATATTTCAGTTGATTTGTAATGAATCCAGAATGCATGACATTTTTGTTTTTTTAATTGCATTACAGAAAATAAAGAACTTCATCACAATATTCTAATTTTCTGAGACAGTCCTGTATATAAATATATATATACACAGATGCACACACTGAACATGTGGATGGGTTATTGGTTTCAACATGCAGAAAACTAGCTGTACTTATTGACTAATAGTTTGATGCACTGATAAAATGAACAATGTAAAGAGGAATAGCGCGAGAGAAAGAGAGAAATGAGGGTTTGAGAGCACTTGACTCTTCCTCTTTGCGACTGCTGTTTGGGCAGTGTTGCTAGGCAACAGAGCTGCTCTCGTAGGTAGAGAGGCACATGAAGAGTCATCAGTTCTGCCTGCAGCACAGCGCGCACACACACACACACACACACAGAGAATCATGTGCCAATCCCAGGTGACAAGAGCTGCAAGTCTGAGGCCCACTCCAGCCTGTGTGCGTGTGTGTGTATTAATATGCGTGCGCTTGCACACACACATGCATGCCCGTACACACGCTTCTGCCGTGACTCACTCAAAACAAGGACGCGCAACACAGCTCACGCTGCATCAGAAACAGACTTAACCCAAAAATGTAGTACAACTCAAACACGACCATCGGCTCCACATTGAGAACACAGAGAGGCTCTGAGGCGCCGACAGGCCAGCTCACTACGGATCAATATCTCTGTACTATTAAATAGTATCATTGACAGCGTGTACAAATACACAAAGTACACATTGCCCCACAGAGCACAAATGAACACGTGTATCCCTATATATATATATATACACACACATAAATATATATATATATAAATATACATAAATAAATATATATATATGTATAAATAAATATAAATATATAGATAAATATAAATATATAGATAAATATAAATATAAATAAATATATAAATATATATATCTCATTAGTTTTCGTATCAGAGAAAAAAAACCTGAAGCAGAGCTAACTTCTTTCCCTGCCAGAGCACCTGGGGAGTGGATGTGCATTACAGTTGGACAGGATGGAAAGAGAAGCTCACATTACTCATGTTGCAGCTGCACTTTGTATCAAAATGCCAAACAGGAATGCAGGAATTAAAATTCAGGCATTTAAATTACATTTTTACAAAACAGGGAGTGTTGATAGCAGAGAAAACAGAATACATCTACTGCAGCACATGCACACAGAGAGATGAAGAGTGGAGATGGTTCATATTTTTTGGAATTTGACTAGTTTAAATTCTTCCTACTCATATTTCATTGATTAAAAGCACTAATTAAGTAAATCGTCCTATTTTTGGGTGTAAGCCACGCTTTTGTTTCGTTGTGCAACTTAGCTTGTGCCAAATTTCCACTAAATGCAATGCAGTTGGCTTTTTAAGATGTTGAAGCTCTCTTGACAGTTTTATCTTTTTACCAATTTACTATTGTGAAAGTTGTTTAGTTTGTTTGGAAGAGCAGTTATTATAGTATTTCCCAATGGTGGGATCAGCGATGCTTTGATTACATTTTTGGGGAAATTGTTTGTTATTGTTCTCCAGATTGGTGCTTCTTCAGAATTATCTTTAACATCTGACCGTTTCCTCAAATGTAACGCTCAGGTTACTGAACATTTCAGTTGATTACAGATGTGTTTTGTTCTTAAATAATAAAAGCAATTAAATTTGGCCTCAAAGGAGCTAAAATTGCGGGAACTTGGACTCAGTTTTGAGGGTCACTGCAAAGAAGGATTAATAAAGTTGTTATTCTTATCATACTTTGGTTTTATCCCAAATACAATGATGATGTCACTCTACACACAAACGTAGAGCATGAACAGATGTGTGAAGTAGAAAGTGTAGAGGCATGTCTATGTGAAATGCACCTGTCACAGATATACACACAACGATCAATGTGTATATCCGAGTCTTAAAATACCACAGCATGAAGATCATATCAAAAAATAATAATGCCCATAACAGTAAAATACATTCACAGATGATTAAATGCTCACAGGATGCTCCAGATTAAAAAATCTAATCTGGCATGTTTGCACAGGCGCAATAGTAACCGACATTCTTAGACCGTTGCACTGTTTTGCACTGTTTGTTCTGTTCTGTTTGTTCTGTATTGTACTGTGTTGAAATGTATATTTTGTGTAAGCACTGAGAGACACTTTACCTTGTCAAATTCCTTGTTTGTGCAAACTTACTTGGCCAATAAAAACTGATTCTGATTAATGTGCATGCGGTTTGTATTGCTGCTGAACACGTTGACCTTCGCGCCCATCGTTGCCAACTGTATGCAGTCATCTGCAACTGGTCAATAATATCATGTCAGTCAGCTCCACCCCCCCCACCCCCCCCTCCCTTTGTGCTTCTATCCCATTGTGTTTCTTTCCACTACGACGCACACGCTCGTCATTATACGAGCAGCAGTGGAGTCGCAGCAACAGCTGATTAACAGCTTTTGCAAACATACCATTCAATTTAATTTGCAGGATCCTGGAGCCACAACAAACAATGCTCTCTCTCTCTCTCTCACGCACACACCCACAACAGACAGACAGACGGACACAAACAGGTACAATTCTGTGTAAATATTGAATAAGAAAAAGGTAGTACTTACTACAAAACTACTGTTAACTTTTTCTAAAATGCGTTTTTCGTTTAGTGCCATTGCTTCACCTTTTCTTTTCTTCACTCGTTTCTTTTCCAGCTTTTTACAGGCGTACATCTTACCGGTGGCACGTACTTGGCAGGCACAAACCTGGAAAACAAGCAGCGAGGAAACGTGATCACACACACGGGCACCTCAGAAAGTACAACTAATGGAAGTTAATATGTCAAACCGCAGATTTCCCCTCTAAGCATCAAAAGAGCGGAGACATAAGCAGCATTAATAACCGTTAAAGGTTACTCGGAGCGACTCAGATCCTTAACATCTCATTCCAAAAAACGTGCTGTCAGGGACCTTAAAGTTCGCTCGGTGTGCATCACAAAAATAAAACTAATTCCAACTTCACTTCTTATTATTAGTGAAACTCACCTCGCCAAATCCACCTTTCCCTAGTACTCTGTAATGTCTGAAGGTATTTTTGGTTACTGGTTGCCTGCGGGGACAGAAAGAAGAGAAAAGAGAGAAATGATAAAGAGAATGACAAAAACAGAGAGACGTGCCCTAACTGATGGGAGCCATGTGGAGGTCAGGGCTCCAGACTGCGACCAAATGGTCGCATTTTGCGCCTAAAATTAGACACAGTGCGAGTAAATTTTTCATCAACTCGCGCATTTGCGACCAGTAAATTAGCAGATTTCTTTTTTTTGTTATTAAATATTTTTGTTGTTTACAAACTTGTTCTACACTTCAGCCCACTATAGTTAGCGGTAATGCCTGAATGACTGGTTTGCTAACCGACATTAACTCCAGAAGAAGAAGAAAGGAGACGAAAACCGAAGAAGAAGAAGGCTGGCCTGTGTGTGAGAGGGGGGGGGGGCTAATGTGTGAAAAGAGGCGCACCGCAGCGGAGACGCAACGAGGGCGAGGGCCGCAGAGTGAGAGGTCAGAGGGGATCCTCACCACCGAGCGGCGTCCCCGTCCCCCGAGTTGAATCTCTGGGTCAACTCAGCCGACTCTCACATGTCTGCCCTTATAGACTGATGTTCACGGTAAACGCATTCGATCTGGAGCGCGCGAGGGTTTTGATAACGTTAGCGGAAGGATTTAAGTGACAACATCCGGTTTTGCAAAGTTAGCGTAAAGAACCACGTGAAACAACATCAGTTTATCAAAATAAGATGTCGACAAATCATACACTAACATATAAAAGTAAACAATGAACTGATGTTGTATCTTTATAGATAGTTTCTGAGATTTAGCTTAAATTATGCTAACATTAAAAATGTTTACTGTACCAAGGAAGAGTTTATAAAAATTAGTCAGTCTTTTGTATGTTAAGAAAAGTCCTGTATATAGATTTCCCCAAGAGTTCCAGGAAATGAATGATGCAGATGTGTTCCATACATATCTGAAATCCTACAATAGCAATCAAACAATTTTAATGTATCAATTAGGAAATTTTTCAAAGTAAAAGTTCTAAATGTTTAAAGAAATCGGTAATTTCTTTAATGTTTGAGTTGCTTTATATATGTATTTCCTCAGTCCTAGGCAATAATGCTACACAATAAATAGAATGCTTCAATCAACACCGTGATCGGTGATTGGTATTATCGGATCGGCAGATACTGATTTCAGTGATCGGTATTATCGGTGATCGGCAGATACTGATTTCAGTGATCGGTGATCGGCACCAAAAACCTGATCGGTGCATCTCTAGAAACCAACAAATGTTTTGATTGGCCACATCGAAGTGCAACATGCACATGCTCAAGGTATGTTTTCTCTTCAAATATGTTTAAACTCAATACAGTAACTTCTGAAGAGTTCTCTGTTGTGAATGTTTTGCAGTTCATGAAGGCAAACAGGCATAAGATTGTATATTGTCAAATTATTTATCAGTAATACAGTAAATGATGGGAAAACTTTGTAAGTCGATTTATAGTGTGTCAGGGTTTTTCCTGCAGAGAAAATTTGGGCGCCTAAGCCGTTTTCCCGGCGCCTATGACAAATTCCGAGCGCCTAAGGCAAAAAAAAAGTCTGCGTTGAAAAAACCAAAAACAACTGTGTTCATCAGGTTCATGTCAGCGAATATGTTCTCAATAGTATGTTTCAAGGAGGTGTGCTCACCTGTGTGCGCGTATCACGGCAGAGCGGCCAGCTGCTGATCACGCACTCAATAGCTCGACTGCATGAATAGAAGGTGCGCGCATAGCAAAAAAAATTACAGGACCACCCAAGACCCATTTTGACCCAGGAAAAAGTGCGCCCCTAAATTTTCTGCTTGCGCCCCTAACATTTTAAGTTAGGAGCGACTGTGCTCCTAGTTAAAAAAGTTAGTCTGGAGCCCTGGTGGAGGTGCAGTCAGATTAATGCGCCCGATGTTTTATTAATCCAGTTGTTATGCAGCATCATCAATTATTTACCCCCCACACCAAAAACCAGACCGGCTGCAGCACCGCTGAGTTCCAGAGCAAACATCTTCCCTGGGACACCTCAGTGTGTGTGTGTGTGTGTCTTAGTCTCAGTGTGTGTCTCAGTGTGTGTGTGTGTGTGTGTTTGTGTCTCTCAGTGTGTGTGTGTGTGTCTCTCTCTCTCAGTGTGTGTGTGTGTGTGTGCGTCTTAGTGTGTGTGTGTGTCTTAGTCTCAGTGTGTGTCTCAGTGTGTGTGTCTCAGTGTGTGTGTAGTTAGTGTGTGTTTGTTTCAGTGTGTGTGTGTTTCAGTGTATGTGTGCCTCAGTGTGTGTGTGTAAGTGTGCCTGTGTGAGTCAGTGTGCCTGTGTGTCTCAGTGTGTGTGTGTAGTTAGTGTGTGTGTGTGTTTGTTTCAGTGTGTGTGTGCCTCAGTGTGTGTGTGTAAGTGTGCCTGTGTGAGTCAGTGTGCCTGTGTGTCTCAGTGTGTGTGTGTAGTTAGTGTGTGTGTGTTTGTTTCAGTGTGTGTGTGTCTCAGTGTGTGTGTGTGTGTGTCTCAGTGTGCGTGTGTGTCTCAGTGTGTCTCAGTGTGCGTCTCAGTGTGCGTGTGTGTGTGTGTCTCAGTGTGTGTGTGTGTGTGTGTCTCAGTGTGTGCGTGTGTGTCTCAGTGTGAGTCTCAGTGTGCGTGTGTGTGTCTCTCCCTCTCCCTCTATTTGTTGTGAGCATTTCTTCTGCCATTAATTAACATCATGTTATCCTCATTATTTGCATATCATTAACTTCCTTTATTACATTGTAGTGTTTTCTTCTTCTCCCTCTAGAAATGATGTAGTGGAAGTTAAAAAAGGAGACAATAAGTGGCGTGAACGATGCAACCCTCAATGGAGAATATTGAATACAGGTGTCATGTTTTTATCGGGGGATAAAATGAATGTAATCTGCAGCGTCCACCCACCTCTCCAACCATTTCCACTGCAGGAAGCGAGAGAAGTACATGGACTCGTGGTAGGAGGAAAATGGAGCTCCACTCAGATAATCACGAACTATTCTGTCGGGAGGAAGAAAAAGGAGAGAGAGAGTTGGTGATCATTTAATAACGAGGTAATACATACGTGTACGTCAACAGGAAAGAAACCAATCAAAACATGTCAAAAACGTTCTCACCTTTACAATGACCACACACACACACATTATCTTCATCTGACCACCAACTAAAATCACGTGTGTGTGTGTGTGTGCGCATGTATCTTAGTGTTGTGTGTGTGTGTGTGTGTGTGTGGGTTCAGGCATAACTGAGGTGTGAAAACGGTTAAAAAACAGTCCTCAGTGGAAAAAGAGAACAAGAACTCAGCGCCACCGTGAAAATAAAAAAAAATAGCAAAATCCCTTTGAACTGAGACATTCCACTCAACACTACCAGGAAACGGGGGATTTGGGGGGGAAACCGATTTCCACTGAGCAGCAGGTTGAGCGGAACTTCTCATCTCACTTTTCCCGTCACACGTGAACGTAGGAGTGAGTCTGAATCCATGTGATGATGTCCTATAATCACCCCCCCACACACACACACACACGTCATTGTGTCACGACTCCGCCTCTAGGATGGATGCACATTTTTAAAAAAGGTCTCTGGAGGAACGGAGGGGTCGTGAAAGGTCGCGGCCTCCTCGTCTCCGGTCCGGCGTCAGTCCACTGAGAGATGTAAGAACATGACTCTGACACGACCCGGCCCGCCTCTCGTGCCAGCGTCCTTTTTCACAGATGCTGTTTGACTTGAACGCCTCGTCCTCGTCGACGCCGTTGTGCCCCACACGGGCAACAGCTCGCATTGTACACGCCGGCGTTCTGGAGAGAAATATTAGAGCTCTGGGTGTTGCCGATATTAAAGGAGGACTACACCACGGCGAAGGTTTGAATGTCTCTCTTTAAACAAAGCGGAGTCAGCGGGTTCTCTCCCGGTAGAGCGAAAGTATTCAACACAACTTTGTACTTAATTACCTCAAGACAGGCGCGTCAAAAGAGTTTATATTTGTACTCCCCATTTATAAGAAATTGTCACTCCTATTTCTTTTAATGTCACTGCCCTATAATGTTAAAAATATAATTGGTGCCTCCCTATATTGAATATCTGTTTAATAATATTTAACATATTGGGATAAATGAGTTGCATACGTAACACCTCAGACCTCATTTCATAAATTAATGAATGTATAATAGAGAATATATCACTCCCTAGTTAAACAGTTTTTTTTGTTTCATTCTGTCTCTTTTTTGTTATTTAGCCTATGCTTTACAATTATTGTTACAAATATATTTAACTAAAATGAGCATCATCTGCAATGTCAATTGTCTGAAAGACATCTGTAAACGTTGAATTGATGCCTACTTTCAATTAAAACAATGAAAAAAAGAATGAATAATATTTAACTAATATTACACCGAGTTAAATATTTTAATTATTTGTATTGTTTATTTTATTGAAAGTAGGCATCAATTCAACATTAACAGATGTCTTTCAGACAGTTGACATTGCATTTTCACAATAAAAACCAAGAAATTAAGCCAATTTGATTCAAACAGAAACATCTCATAATCCCACTGTTTGCACTCGCCTGAGATTTAAAGCCTTCAAAAGTTAAATAAATCTAAATTACCTCTATATCTGGCACACAGAAAAACCCAGAGAACAACTGTCACACCGGCAGCACATTCCCTCCCGCCGACCCGTGAGCTCAACATCTCCTCTGCCAGCCTTCAACACGACTGGAAACCAGAATGCCACACATCCCTCCTCTACCACCCAGATGTGGAAGGGATGCTTATGTTTTTGACGTGGGAGATTTTCCTTCACCGTAATTTCGGTAATCACGTCATCACGAAAAGGAGGAATGGGGAAAGCTGCCTGCGGTGACGTGACGGCACCGGGGTGGCGGTCCTTGGCACAAAAAAAAAAGGCTCGACAGTCGAGAGTTTCCACAAGGGGAGCTCACCTTCCAAAAGAAGGCCGAATGATGTCATCATTCCATCTCACAACACTAAAGTAAAGAGTGTTCCTGGGACTTGTATCTCTCCTCTGCTGCTCCTCAGCTCACAAGGGTTTCTACAAAAAGCTAAATTAAATCTACAATGCTAAAATGTTAATACACGCATTTGGATGGCATGTTTTTTAAATTTTAATCCTCAAACCATGGCTTGAATAGCTTCATTTGCAGAAGGACAGGACACACCACCGGGAGTAGAAGTAAAACACGGCTACAATATGGCTTTTGTTTTACGGGCGAGCGGGAGAGGGGAAAAAAAGAAAAGAAAAAGAGGAGAAAAATCAGCATCGGCGCCATGACGATACACAAACACCATCGAGCTACGCATGGACCGCTGAAGGGCCACGCTTTTCACTCCCGGGGTGACATAACCATATGTTCCACTGCAGCTGCAGAAGAAGAAGAAGAAGAAAATCCACGAGTGAGCTCATCACACTTCTGCTGGTGGGATGTTCCACGTGCAGCGCCGTGCTTTTCCTCCCGGCTCCCCCTCTGGAGAAATAAGTGCATGAGCCCCGGGGCGGAGTGACACGTCGGAAACAAGAGGAAAGAAATAGAATAAATTCCACGACGCATTGAAAAAAACAATGATAGCGGAAGGACCGGTGACCGAACGTTTAAAAAAAAGTGCCTTCGGGAGCGTCGCTCTACGTTTCGACGCCGCGCTCTCCTGAACGCTTTCTCGGAAATTTCTCTGCACTTTACCCCCAATTTCTCCTATTTTTCTCCTTCCCAAAAGGTGTTAAAATAGAGACGCACACAGACGGGGGGGGGGGGAGTGCTGTGTTCAACCTCAAAGACACCTCCGCCACTCGATATCAGCTCCTTGACTTTCTCCATTCCTTTAGTAGCCGTCTGATCAAATTACTGACGTGCTGCACAATATACACGCTAGTCCTCGACCGCACTTTATTTATTTTGTATTACTCTGTTTGTAATATTTTTAACCGTTTGTTTTTACGTCATGTTTTTATGCATTGCATGTCGTCCTTTCTGTGGATCCCGGGAAGATTAGCGGTTAATAAGCTAAAGTAAACTAAACTGGTGTTTCCAGCTGTAGACACACAGACAGACACACACAAAGAGACACACACAAAGAGACACAAACACACACAGAGACACACACACTGAGAGACACACACAGAGACACACACACACACACACAGACACACACACAGAGACACACACACAAACTGACACACACACACACACTGAGAGACACACACAAACTGACACACACACACACACAAACTGAGATACACACACACTGAGACACACACACGCACACACTGAGACACAAACACACACACTGAGAGACACACACACTGACACACACACACACTGAGACACACACACTGACACACACTGAGACATACACACACACACACACTGAGACACACACATTGAGAGACACACACACACACACACTGAGAGACACACTCGGCGCAGCATGCGGAAACAAATGGTAGCCGGTAGAGCAGGTGTACTCGCAGCCCTTTTATTCTATGGTTTGCTTTGCAACTTTATAAGTCCGACAAACATCAAGTCAGTTTTGAAAACAGCTGTCATCAACCCACCCATAGTCTTCTGTAGTCATGGAGAAATATACGGAAATTACGCCGGTCTGTCAAACCAAGACGTGGTTACATTTGGATATGGAAAACACGCTTTGGCCGTATCGTTCATTTTTCCATCTCTGTATGAACGAGTGAAGAAACGCACGAAACCAGCAACTTTACTTCAGCTAAACCACAGTCTGATTATAACACTTTTCTTGCTGTTATCTGGAGATATCCACCCGTGCCCCGGTCCGCTGCACACTACACCAGTGAAGGAAGCCAACCCCAACGCAGAAGTTACATGGAACACAACGGTCTCACCTGGCGCTGGTTGGAGGGAGCTGCCTTTTCGGAGTGGAGGGGCTGTTGCAGCGGCCGATGGGCCATCGCTATTTTTCCAGACCGGGTTTTACGGTCGCCCGCTGGTCGATCCGCAGCTTGCCTTGGGGGGACTACTAGCGCTGGAGCCGAGCCTGGAGGCTAACGTGACGGCAGACAGCACCGCGGGTTTGTCGGATCCGTGCGGTTCGACATCTCCGATAAACGAGGCGGCCACTGCACTGACTGAGCCACGGCTTGCTTCGACTAACGATGACTTCTGCTCAGGTAGTCAACGTGGAATTGGAACGATTAACCAAAACGTAAACAAGAAACTGCTAAATCCCGCGATCTCAAAGAACAGGAAGTGGGCTGTCTTCCGAACTGTCAATCATTCAAGAACAGTGTGGGATCCTAGAGTTAAGCCAAAAGGTCTCCTAGGTGGGCATCTAAACATAAGAAGTATTCAATCTAAAAGTGATCAAGTCCATCATCTTTTGCTTGATTCCAATTTAGACTTTCTTTGTCTATCTGAGACCTGGCTCCATAAAAATGCTCCATCAGCAGCAATAACCGTGCCAGGTTTCAACATTTACAGGAGAGATAGGGTAGGATCTAAGGGTGGTGGTGTCATGATCTATGTGAGAGATCATATCCAGTGTAATGAAATCCAGTGGTCTGTCTGTAAAGACTTGGAATGTATAGGTCTTCATATAATTTTATCACCACAAATGTCTTTTACGCTTATTGTAATTTATCGGCCTCCTCTTCCAAAAACAGTTTCTATGAGGAATTTGAGAAACTTTTAAAAGAATGTAATTTCAGTAAAGAGGTCATTATTATGGGTGATTTTAACATAAACTGGGAGGAAAAATCATCTAGAAAGAATCTTAAACGGATAACTGATGACTTTGACCTTGTACAGATGGTCAGTGGGCCCACAAGACTAACCAATTCTTCCAGGACCCAAATTGATTTAATATTTAGTAATAGGCCTGATAGAGTTCTAAAAACTCTCAACATGGTAACTGGACGTTCTGACCACAATCTAACTCTGGTAGCCAGGAAACTAACCAGCAAGCGGTTTAGGCCTTTGGTCAGGGAGGATGAATCCTTTAGAATTCCCAAAAGAAATCTAGATATCTTTCATCATACTCTTCAACTTATTGATTGGGATGATCTACTGTTGGGAATAGACATCGAGGAAGACAGTAAAACATTCTCAGATAAGTTGGAGAACACTATGAAGGATTTCAGTTGCAAATTTAGGCACAAACATATCAAACACTCTGTTCCTTGGATGAATGATGATATCTTAAAAATAATGAAAGAACGGATTCTGCCTTAAAAACTGCAATTAAAAATAAATCGAGCCATGACAGACAACATTTTGCTATGCTAAGGAACAGAGTGGTAATGAAATTAAGAAAGGCTAAGGCAGATTTCTTCATGACTGTAATAGAAAAGCGAGAGGTAAAACTAAAATGGTCTGGGATCAGTTACACAAGCTAATGGGACATCCCAACAAAGTAAGGAAGCTGCAAGAACTTAACATTAATGGTAAACTGTCAAATAATCCAGTTGAAATAGCAAAAGCTTTCAATCACTATTTCATTGATTCTGTTGCCACCATTGCTAAATGTTTCTCCCCTGAGATTAGACCTGTCTGTACAGTAAATACATTGGAGCCAACTTTCATCATAAGAAGTGTCACTCACTCAGACGTCACAAGAATAATCAGTTTTCTTAAACCATCCAAAACTAAAGATACATTTGGTATGGATGCCGTTATGCTCAAAACTCTTACCAAAACACTAATAAATCCCATCAGCAATATCATCAACCTCTCAAAACATGTTTCCAAGTGTTTGGAAGTCGGCTGCTGTTATTCCAGTATTTAAAGAAGGAGATCGCCTTTCTCCCTCTAATTACAGACCAATCAGTATCCTGCCTACAATATCAAAAGTTGCAGAGAAGTTGGTAGCTGAGCAAATGATCTGCCATTTGAAAAACAGTCCCTTTGCCCTTCATCCAATGCAATTCGGCTTTAGAGCCAATTATTCCACTGAGACGGCCACCTGTTTCTTTACCGAAAAAATAAAATTTCTACTGGACAAAGGGGGTGTTATTGGAGCTGTGTATCTTGATCTCAAGAAGGCATTTGACACTGTAAATCATAGTATTCTTTTGTCCAAATTGCACAGTTACAACTTCTCCTCAGGTACACTTAAATGGATGGAATCATATTTGCTTAATAGGTCACAGTCTGTCCAAATTCAAAAACATCAATCCGCTTGTCCACAGGTGTCCCACAAGGATCTGTCCTGGGCCCATTATTATGTTCCTTATATATTAATGATCTGCCATCAGTTTGTCCTCATTCCAATATTCAAATGTATGCCGATGACACCGTCATTTATCTGCATGGCAGCAATTTGGGAGATGTAGCAAAAGAACTCACTACATCCATGGCTAATGTGACTACTTGGTTAACGCAATGTTGTTTACAACTCAATATATCCAAAACTGTGTGTTTTTTACCAAAAGAAACTCTGATAGTGTAGAACCGGATGTTTTTGTATCTGGGGAGAGGCTAAAGGTTGTATCTGAATACAAGTACCTGGGAGTACTTTTTGATTCAAATCTGTCTTTCAAATCACAGGTGAAAAAAGTTTGTAATCGGGTAAAATTCAATCTATCCAATTTCCGATTCTCGCGCAACTACATGTCAACAGAGGCAGCTAAAACATTCATGCGTTTAACAACCTGGTCACATGCTAGTGCCACTACGCTCAAACCATTACAGTCATTATACAAGCGTACACTCAAAACTCTTGATTAAAAAAAAGTTCTGTCTCATCACTGTCCTATTCTAAAAAAATACAACTTGCTTAGTTGGGATAACTTGATTAAATATGTGCACGTCTGTCTGATGTACAAAATCATACATGGATTGACCTCTCCTCCTCTCAAACAATTTGTCACCACACGAACTGGATATCGGCTCACAAGAGGAGCAGCGAGAGGGGATTGTATCGTCCCTCTCAGGAAAAGTGCTTTCAGTCATGCTGCTTTCTCAGTACAAGCAGCAGTTGACTGGAACTGCATTCCAGTATCTATCAGAGAGCTACAATCATTCAACTCTTTTAAAGCGGAAACAAAGAAATGGTACATTACTACCCAGCTCTGTCAGCACTAGACTGTAACTACCTCCTCCATCTATCCAGGTTGGACTTTCATTTTGTCTGTCTGTCAGTTGTTGTCTGTCTGTTGTCCGGTCTCTGTATGTCTTGACTTGCTGGTCGGCCGTTTACTCCACCTGCGTGTCTTCTCTTGTCGTTCACCTGTTTGCAGTTGTATGTCACATTTAGTCTGTAAGCTTTTATGTTGTATCTCTGACATTATGTTTTTATTCTGTCCATTTTAACATTGTTCTCCCCTATTTTATTTGCTTTATCTGTAGATTGTATTTGCAATCTTATGTTTTTAGGTTTGTTCTTAACATCAGCAACATTGGGACTACAGATGAAAAATAGCCTCTTGGCTAACTCTGGCACATTTACTGCAATGTTTTTATCAATGTGCACTGTCCCTTATTAAATAAACCATTTAAATAAAAACTGACACACACACACTGAGACACACACACACACTGAGACACACACAGAGACATACACACACATACATACTGAGACACACACACTGAGAGACACACACACACAGACACACACACACACACTGAGAGACACACACACTGACACACACACACACTGAGACACACACTGAGAGACACACACACACACACACACTGAGACACTACTTTCTCCCCACCATCACAAAGCCTCCTTCCACTCCTCGTTTCTTCGCTGCTCATTTTTTGTCATTCTGTCCAAACTGAATCAGAACGATTGGTCCAGAGAAGAACACGTACAAAACAATAATTACAAACAGCCAACTGTTCATCCGTTGCTTCAGAGCTTCTTCTGACTGGTGTGTGTCCCTCCAGCAGCTCTCTGGATGTGTTGCGCCACAGCGGGCGAGCAGGCTGAGATCATCACCCCGTTTCCCAACAGTCATTCCCGTTTCTCCGGCCTTCCAAAAAGAGCAGATTCCAGAATTCCCCGGGGGAGCTCGAGTGGACCGGAGGCCGGTCGTAGCGATTCTCTTGCCACAGACCGAGCACAACGTCTGTTTTCTTTTATCCAACTAAAAAAGGGAATTATGCAGCTTTATGTCGCCATGTTTTTGTTTATGGTTCTCTATTAAATAAAGTCTGTCATCGGGCAGAAGGCCCGGGATGCATGTTTACACAAACCGGCCACATTTGGGAGGATTGTACTCGTCTAGGAAAAGATTTTTTTTTAATGAAAAGCAACAACAATCAAGGATATCCGACCAGAACAACAATCCACACGCAGAATACTTCAGAATCAACAATCTTTAACTGCTCGATAATCAATACGAACACATCAGACGTAAGAAAGGAAACATAGAAAATAAAATAAAAAATTGGAGCGGACCACGTTGTATAATACCAATTATTACCCTTATCGTTAGCAAGTTAAATGTTACAATTTGTGATTTTACGATATATAATTTGGCACTACGTTGGCACCAGAAACTAACCGCGAGTATTGGCCCAATACAAAGTTCTGTGGAGGTGTGTGAGTGTGTGTTCTGTGTGAGTGTGTGTTCTGTGTGAGTGTGTGTTTGTCTGAAATCAGAAGTACAAACGAGGAAATAATCCCCGCTCTGTTTGCTTCTCCTGGCTCTCAGAGCAGGAAGCAGAAGCACCTGCGGGAGTGTTTGTGCGTTTGTAAATATGTGTTTGCGTGTGTGAGTGTGTGTGTGTGTTTGTGTGTGTTTGTTTATGTGGAACACTGAGGTAGTTGTTGTTTTCATGCCAGCCATTCGGATGCTCTCTTTGCCCATTTCATTCGTCTCCACTGTGTATGCGCTTGGAAGAGTGTGTGTGTGTGTGTGTGTGTGTGTGTGTGTGTGTGTGTACACACTGCATACCAGGTGCCAGCTGCCTCGTCATTACTAGTGACAGGGTGCACTAGTCAACACACACACACATTACAAACAAACACACATACTTTCTGGAGGAACGGGACTCCGTTGGGGCTGCTGCACCTTAATGGCCTCAGACTCAAAAACAAAAACATTAAATCTATGTGCCAGAGAGAGAGAGAGAGAGAGAGAGAGAGAGAGAGAGAGAGAGAGACTTACTTGGTGCAGTCATTGAAGAGCTCCTTACAAGGACTCTGCTCCAGCCTCTCCCGGCACCCAGCGACCATATCCTGGGGTACGGCTGGCAGATGGGCCGCCGACTTGAGGGTGACATGGAGAGAGAGACGGAGGGGGGGAGGAGAGGGAGGGGGGGGGGGGGAGGCAGATACAACGTGAGGTGATGGTGTGATAGAAGATAAGCTGCAGGGCATCAAGGCTAACTCCTTCTGTTTCAAGATGTTTTATTTGTCACATACACACACAGGGTGTGCAGTGAAATGAAAGTGGCAAAAGCTCCAATGGACAAAAACAACAGCAACAAGTACACTATTTAAAAAAAAAACACAATATTTACAGTAAGTGTGTGTGTGTGTGTGTGTGTGTGTGTGTGTGTGTGTGTGTGTGTGTGTGTGTGTGTGTGTGTGTGTGCCTAGAGGGGGCAGTGTGTGGGGTCTATGGGGGGTCCTGGTGAGGTCGGAGTTCACAGTCCTGATGGCCTGAGGAAAGAAACTCCGCTCAGTCTCTGTTCTTGCAGCGTGACGGAGGGCGCCTGCCTGACCGCAGCAGCTGAAACAGTCTGTTGTTGGGGTGGTGAGGATCCTTCATGATCCTGCGGCTCTGGTTCTGCACCTCCTGGTGTACAAGTCCTGCAGGGTGGGTTCCAGTTTCAGCAGACGCACTACTCTCTGAGCCTTCCTGTCCTGAGCGGAGCAGTTGCCAAACCAGGCTGTGATGCTTCCTGTCAGACGCTCTCTACAGCTCCAGAGTAGAAGGACTGAAGGATCCTCTGGGAAACTTTAAATTTCCTCAGCTGCCTGAGGTGGGAGTGGCGCTGCCTTGCCTTTCTCACCAGAGTGTCTGTGTTTGTTGACCATGTCAGATTCTCGGTGGTGTGGACTCCCAGGTATTTATACCCGCTCACCCTCTCCACAGTAGTCCGTTAATCCCCAGTGGTGAGTTGTGCCTCCTAAAGTCCACAATCAGCTCCTTAGTTTTGGTGACATTCATGATGAGGCTGTTGTCCTGGCACCAGAGTGACAGATCAGCAACTTCCTCCAGGTAGGCCTTCGCCGTTGTCGGAGATCAGGCCCACCACCACTGTGTCATCCGCAAACTTGATGATGGTGTTGAGCTGAACCTGGCCACACAGTCATGTGTGTACAGATCCTGTGTTCAGGGTGAGGGCCCACCCTGACCACCTGTGGCCTGGCGGTCAGGAAGTCCAGGATCCAAGCACACAGGGGTGTTCAGTCCCAGCTCAATCAGCTTGCCAGTCTGGAGGACTATGGTGTTGAAAGCTGAACTATAATCAATGAACAGCAGTCTCACATAGCCCCCCCTCTGGCTGTCCAGATGAGAGAGTGTGGTGTGCAGTACCTGGGAGACAGCATCATCTGTGGATCTGTTTGGGCGATAAGCAAACTGGATGTAGAGTCTGAACGGCGGGGGCGGGACATCAGGGCTGTTTGACTCCTTAACTTTTATCGTTTTGTTTGGATTTTCCCAAAAACTATTTAAACTTCCAGAATCTTTGGGTTGTTTATTAGTTTGGTCCAGTTCATGTAGAGCGGTGAGAATGTGGTAAAAAAAAAAAAAAGGGACTCCGTGTGGTTGTGATGTGAACACGACGAGGCCAAACCACAAGAGTGTGTGTGATATGGGTAAGTGGCACAATCATACACTCAAATACACGCAACGCATTTCTTCCGACTACAGTTTCCTCTCTCTAGTTCTCTATGTTCTCCATGAGAAATTTGAGTTTGGACCAAAAATGGTAATTAACCAACCAAGAGAACCAAAAAAGAGGCGTAAACACGACCTCATACTGCCAGTTGTGCATCCTCGACTAATATTCAGTCATTCAACAATACACATGTAATATTAAAAACAAACGTACATTGTTTTAAAGACGGTGTTAATGGACTAAATACAAATCCTGCAGCACTGCAAGATTTAATTTGCACGTTTGCAAATATGATGTCACGTCTCCGCCGACCAGCCCTGTTGTGAAGAGAGTGTGCTTGCAACGTACCCCGTTATTAAAGTACGTGTCTAAGACGTTCAGTCCGCAGTCCCTCCTCTTCTCGTCGGGAGCTAGCTGGTACATCGCCTGTCGGAGAGAAAAACAAGACGCGTTCAGCCATCTTTAATATCTCTCCAAATAAGGTGTGTGTGTGAGAGAGAGAGAGAGAGAGAGAGAGAGAGAGAGAGAGGGTAGAGGCGTTAGTTAATGAGGAACAAGAGAGAGGAAGAAATAGAAATATAAACGACAAGTAAGAGAGATGGTACCGCTGATGCCATCTGAACCGAGTCAACACCCCGCTGTCGCCCACCAGGACGAGGCCGCCACGTCACAAGTACAGATTGTAGTTTTTGGGAAGATGTGTAGGCGGGGAGACGCCCACCGACGATGACAGGAGCAGCCGTAACTCAGATTAGAACCGTGACGTTGATTGCAAGTCTAGCATTCATAAAAGTAGGCCAACAAATAATACATTAGCCGTTATAACCATGTTTAAGCTAGCTCGTAGCCCGCGCTAGCTACGAGCTAGCTTAAACATGAGCTACGAGCTAGCTTAAACATGAGCTACGAGCGTGACAGTCTGATGTCCGTTTGTTGTCAGTGCTCCATGTGAACGGCTTTTACAGGGAATATAGCCGAAGAGGTTTTTATTGTCGTCATTGTCAATCGTCATTTTGTGCTTCTTCTTTTTTTTAAGTATCGGTCCATTAACCGTTTAAAAAGTACCGGTTTAGCACCGGTATCAAAAAAGAAACACCCATCCCTAGTGTCACGTAGCTACGCTGCTTTCTACCTGCTTTAAAAAAGACTAATGTGGGTTCTTATTATTACAATTTCTCTCTTTTTTTAAAGCATGATTCTCTCCTGTTTTTCTTTCTCGCATACCTCCAGGGGCCGAGACACAAGCTGGGGCCTGTGTTTGCCTGCTCGCCCAGGGGACCTGCCTCTGACGTGGGCTTGACCTCATTGAGGAGTGCGTGGAGGAACAAGGGGGCGGGGGTCCGCTCTCTGACAGCCCGTCAGAGTCGCTAATCACTCCCCCTACGCCTCGCACACCCCCCACCCTCCACCCCCAGAGCTACTGCCAAGAGGAGCAGGCGAACCACCAAGATCCCTCTTTCCTCTCCCGCAGGCCGGAGTCCGGCCGGCGTGGTGGGTAAAAAGAGGACGTGTGAAGAGAAGATGGCGTTAGAAGGTGCGGAGCGACGGTCAAAGTCTTACCACGGTGTCCATGAACTCGATGCAGCGCTTCAGCTCTGGCCGGGTGTCACAGTACTGACGGAACAACAGCCGGCCGATGGGCTGCTTCTCACATAAACTGGTGTAGTCCCTCTCTGGGGAGAGTGAGACAGATGGAGGAACGTCATTACACCAGAGAAACGCTGCAACGCTGGATCTGAACCCGGCGACCCAACATGCAGGAGGAGTTACAGGAAAAACGTTAAACTCTTTTTCTCACATTCTTTTGCTTTTGGATTTTCAACCAGTCAGGCCTCTAATAACGACAACACATTACCCTACGACTTAGACAACAGTCATAAGCTAACTAACAGATGGGAGCTTTAACTTTTGCACACACACAAAAAAAAAAAGACGAATCACATTGACAAACATATTTTAAAAAGAAAAGCAAGCTGTCCCTTAATTAGTATGTTTACGTATGCTACATCATGCCAAAAAACAAAAACACACTGCATGGCTGTTTTCTATGTCTGTTTTCTATGTGTGTGTGTGTGTGTCACGTGTGTTTTGTGCAGCTGGCCTCAGCCTATTAGGAATAATGGCATCTATTTGAGTCATATTCCCTCTGGCACAAAATGAGGAAGAAGACCCAGGACGTTTTCCAACACTGATTGACAGTAAGGACACACACATATACACACATACACACACAATCAAATATCCACGTAGAAGCGCATACTTGTGAGTAGAGGATAACACGGGATGAAAATGTCTGAGTGGTGACATCCACGGGACAACCTCCTCCGATGGTAAATCAAATCTTCTCAACGGTCCTCCCCAGCTGCACCGTTTATTACCCAGCAGCCCCCTCTGCTCTGCAGCGCTGCTCATTCAAACTCGACCACTTATACGACCGCAGAACCCAAGTTATCGCTTTCGTGAGCAAATAGTAGTGTGTGTAGAGAATATGAGATTTTTATTGCTTCCCCTTCCCCACCGGTGGCGGCCGTGTTTTAAAATCTGAAGATCAAAATGCGGGAAAATCTCGACGAGAGATCTTTAACTGTATTGCTTTTCACTTTAACGGCATTGGCTGTCAGACTGTAGCCTTTGGAGCTGGGAGAGCGCCCTCACACTCACGATTTGTATTTTAGGACATCTATCAAGAGAAGATGTTTGGAGCCATTTATTTGTACTTTTGGGGAGGTAGATATGGCGTCACAAATAAACGCAGTGCGAT
Organism: Pseudoliparis swirei; assembly: GCF_029220125.1. Classification (NCBI taxonomy): domain Eukaryota; kingdom Metazoa; phylum Chordata; class Actinopteri; order Perciformes; family Liparidae; genus Pseudoliparis; species Pseudoliparis swirei. The sequence goes on along the minus strand of NC_079411.1, from coordinate 25,635,838 downwards.
CCACAAATAAAGATATATAAATCCACAAACAAATAGACATCCACATAGAAATGCATAAACATTTATGATTTTTCTTTACATTTTTATAAATCTTAATTTCTTTATGTGTGCATTGGAATATATTTGTGATTTTTCTTTACATTTATATAAACCATAATTTGTTTACGTGTGCATTGGAATATATTTGTGATTTTTCTTTACATTTATATAAACCATAATTTGTTTACGTGTGCATTGGAATATATTTGTGATTTTTCTTTAAATTTATATAAATCATAATTTGTTTACGTGTGCATTGGAATATATTTGGGATTTTTCTTTACATTTATATAAATCTTAATTTATTTACGTGTGCATTGGAATATATTTGGGATTTTTCTTTACATTTATATAAACCATAATTTGTTTACGTTTTTTTTTTCTTTCCATTTATATAAATCAATTTATTTACGTGTGCATTGGAATATATTTGTGATTATTCTTTCCATTTATATAAATCAATTTATTTACGTGTGCATTGGAATATATTTGTGTTTTCTTTCCATTTATATAAATCTTAATTTATTTATGTGTGCATTGGAATATATTTGTGATTTTTCTTTCCATTTATATAAATCATAATTTATTTATGTGTGCATTGGAATATATTTGTGATTTTTCTTTTCATTTATATAAATCATAATTTGTTTACGTGTGCATTGGAATATATTTGTGATTTTTCTTTAAATTTACATAAATCATAATTTGTTTACATGTGCATTGGAATATATTTGTGATTTTTCTTTACATTTATATAAATCTTAATTTATTTACGTGTGTATTGGAATATATAGATCTGATATAGATCTGACCCCATAGGTAGAGGATTCATCCGGAAAGGTGAGAACAATGTTCATTAATACTCTGAAAATGTGGATCTCTCATTAGTTCCATGCAAATAAGTGTGGACTTCCATCAGCAGCCCGTATCTTCACAAATCCACTGGACAGGTCGTCATCACGCTGTCCAATAAAGACGTTTCTTGAACATGTGACTTCTGTTCACGAGCTGCTTTGTTTACAAACGGGCAGCGTGAACCGAAACAAGTTAAAAAACAGTCAACTTCTCCATTCTGGTTCAGAAGATAATTACCGTTGAATGCTCTCTTTAAGTTTTAATCGTTAGCGTCTGCTTCTCGGCGTCCAGATATCTGGAGATTACCGATTCATTATTTGAGTGTTTCTTCATCCTTTTCCTCCGTCTCATCACGCCATCGCAACGAGCCCCCCCCCCCCCCCCATGAGGTTTCGGTGTCTTGCTCCAGAACTGGTTTTGCTGTGAGGATTTTTCAGGGTGGTTTCATTCGAATTGCTCGTATTTCCTGCTGAATTACGGCACAATTGGCCGGTCGCTCTTCGAAGGTGAAACACTCCCAATATGCAAAATTATAACACCGTCACAGAAACTGTTGTGCAATGTTTTCCATGTTGTTTAACCCTTGTGTTGCCTTCGGGTCAATTTGACCCGATTCAATGTTTAACCCTCCTGTCGCCTTCGAGTCAATATGACCCGATTCAATGTTTCACCCTCCTGTTACCTTTATATTTACTAACATATTTTACCCTTGAGGTCAATATGACCCCAGCTATTAAAATCTCCAGAAAATTATTAGAATTAATATTGTTTTCCAAGTTTAAGTGTGAGGTACTTTATGTTTGTTTGTTGACTCCCGAAAGAACACCGACATTAAACATTGAATCGGGTCAAATTGACCCGAAGGCAACACAAGGGTTAAGTGACATTTGGCAATGTATGATCCACGTGTCAATCAACATAATACAGATTAAGAAATGAGATGGTTTCAGGATGATATTTAATATGGTTTTAAATAAACCCTCGCTCAGTTTGTATGACATCTGTGTAAAGACGCGTATTAGTAATGCATGCCATGTAGATAGTTATTCGAGAATCATTTCAAATCGTTTTGTTTACCTATTTGTCCATAAATGTGTGCATGTGAATGGTAGAAGATCAACTCTCTGTGTAAAATATAGGACATTTTGAGCCCCGTCTATTCAGCGGGGAGTCCTCCGTCATAATGTGTTTACATTTGACCAGTACACAGAGAACTGGGACAAACTAAACCCAGGGACACAAGTACAAATGTTCTAAAAACATTGTATATTCCTTTTAGAGCAACAAATACTACAGAGGGCGTTCATGTGAACTAACTCTGAAGAGTGACATGAATACATAAATGAGTTAATTATATAGTTTATCATTAGTGGGGTTAACTATTCAACAATAACTTTCAAAATATGACAAATTAAGCAATGCTAAATCCCATGTATGTCTTTGCACAGTATATCTCTGTATCTTGTAAGATGAAGTTTACAAAATTGCTGACCTGCAAAACAAAAGGAATCGATTCAAAAAAATACTTTCATCATAAAATGACCTACTGCCTCAAAAGAAACCAACAGTTTCTGGGTTAGTGTGTGATAGCGCGAGTGATAGTGAGTGCATGTGTGTGTGTGTGTGTGTGTGTGTGTGTGTCCAGGCTGATTCCAGGCACGACATTTTTTCAATGTAGAAACGAAGAACCTTCCACCGACGAAAAAATTTCCTCTTTGCATAATAGAAATGAACGGTCTCTTGTTTCCTGAAGAAAAAACAACTGTGAAAGTAAGACGAGAGAGAGAGAATACAAGACAGCAAGGTGTCAGGAAAAGGAAAACATGACTGGAAAATGAAAGGACTGAAGAGAATGACGAGCTTGTAATGCTCCAACGAGCCCGGACTCGCGAGCGTCTGAGCCGGGAGAAGAAAGCGCCAATTACAACTTCATTAGAACTCAAATTTAGGCCCGGAGTGAGCGAGACAGCGATGGCCAAATGTGCACAAATCGGAGGTTTCGGCGCGGCAGAGATGGAAAGCGATAGGTGCACTGAAGCGAGAAAGGGAAGGGGAGATATAAGGAGAGGAGAGAGAGGGAGGGAGAGTGGCCTAAAGCGTGGAGCCAAAGTGGCTGCAGCCCACATAACGCAATCGAGGCTTCCTAGAAGTACTGCGCACTCATCAAGGCTGAGGCCAAATGCCTGACATTACCAAGACACAACAAAGACACAATCACTCGCCTTCTATTCACCGTGTACTGGTATGCGTGAGCGTCTCTGCATGCGTGTGGGAACGCACATGCCGACACGCCTGCGTGTTTATGTAGGCAAAAGGGTTTATTTTCAATCCTGCGTTCGGTGCGATGGGGAAATTACGCAACAGCTATCTGTGACGTACATAACCCTCAACAGCTGCTGCTGACACACACACACACACACACACACACGCACGCACACACCTCATTTTGGAGCCCTGTGCAAAGTTATAATCCGAAGGAGACTAAATATGTAAACTACGGCGAGCACAATGCTTCTTCACGGTGACCTTCACGCGCTGACGTCTTTAAAGCAGGTAATGGTCCCCGCCCACCGCATTCCAATTGACGACAATTAGATCTGCGAGTGACGACTCCTGACATGGAGACAGAGCGGCGTTCCTCTCGCGTCTTCTTTTCCTTCACGTTGTTTTTCTCCCCACTCGCTCCTGTCCTCGAGAGATCTTTTCCTCCCGTGGTAAAAGCCTCTCTTTGTTTCCGTTTTTTCACTCGCGCCGTCTCTCCATAACTCTTATGTTCCTCTGAAGTGGTGGAAAGAGGGAGGGAGAGAGAGAGAGAGAGAGAGAGAGAGAGAGAGATAGATGCAGAGGCATGGAGACAGAAAAGAGGGAGGGAGAGTGTGTGGGGGAGGGGAGCACTGCAATCTCTGGCAGAGATAGCAGTGGCGCACTATCACACACAGGCACACTCACACACACACACACACGACACGACCGGGATGGGGATGAGGCGATAATGAAGCCCAGGAGTAGAGCACTTGTCTGGGCCACAAAGAGAGAGAATCCTGGTTCTAAACCTGGACGTGGAGAGCAGGAAGGAAGTGAAGGGGTGAAGACGTTTCGATTGGGCGTGCGAGCCGACAAGCACGTCATGTTCGGAGAGACTTTGAGATTAAGAAACAGATTCCCAGAGTCAGACAAGAACACACACACACACACACACACACACACCGTTTCCTGTCCCCTGCCTGTAACTGCGGGTGGAGACGGGTCGAAACAGGAAGGAAGTCCAATCTGAACTTCCTCCCGCAGTCAGACCCCACCCCAACGACACCACATCTTTCTGCCACACACACACACACACACATTGTTCCTTACCGATAGAGCGGCGGAGCTCCTCACACTGGCTGATGTGTGGGAGTTTCAGCATCTCCTTCCATTTCTTACTGCGACCGTTCCTCTTCCCTCCGCCACCTGCGAGACACAAGAGACGCTTTTAAAAACCGGCCCGCCAGTCAAGCCGCCGTTTCCACATTTCACTCGGCGTCTTTAACCGCGGCTAACGGCTGGCATTGTCAACACGAGAACAAGAGCGCATCCAGTGTGTGTGTGTGTGTGTGTGTGTGTTGACCTTGCAGCGACCAGAGACAGCTGGCCCATCTCACCAGACGCCTCTTTGCATCATGACAGAGCATGGGGTGAAGAATGTTGACAGCTTTTAAAGATCATGAGGGACGCACGCGCACACACACACACACACACACACGCACGGCCCTTAACACGAGGGGTGAATGACCTCAAGGTACAACCGTGCTCTTCCGAGATCACTTTGTATGTTTTACTGGAATGCTCATTGCAACACCAGCAGGGGTGTGTGTGTGTGTGTGTGTGTGTGTGTGTGATGACTTCATGTCCTAATTCCTCGAGGACAAAGTGCTGAAGAACAAGAAGTCAGCAGAGGTTTCTGATGAAACGCCGCTTTGATTTGCAAAGTAGAAGCTTTACACGCAAGCAGACGAGCTTTAAGGAGGGATCAACGTGTGTGTGTGTGTGTGTGTGAACATCCATGAGTCCCGTGATGTTTTATTCAAATTGAATGTTGACAGTTTAGACTAATAGTTGGTTTGTTTTCTTTAAAGGAAAATGTAACCGTAGTTCAACCTGTTGCACCATTCAGAAGAGACAAGTCATTACTTTGAGGAATTATATACAAGTTAAACTTCTTTAAGACGGGGCAGTACAGTATAAAGTTTGAAACAGTATTATTTAAGTTACAGACTGTCACATTTCACATTTAAAAACAACACTGGGTTTATATCAAGTTATTTTGGTATTTTGCTGTTTTCTATCATTAATAAAAACTAAAGTGTCTACAGCGGTTTTGGTTTAGTTTTTTTAGAAGGTAAAGAATTAGTGAGGGAGGTTAAAAGGCAGGGTTGGCAATCTTCTTCAAAAACATATTCGATATCTTTGTTCTCATTACATCCCGAGAGCAATCAATGAACCAACTGCAATAAAAGAACGAAGACAAACATCCCGTATCCGTCCACGGGACTGGACAAAGACATCCGATCGTTGCATCCGGCACGAAGTCGATGCCCGTCTTTCTGACTCGATGCTTTCTGAACATGGGTGGATTTTATCGGTCGGGTGATTTTTAATATGCAGCGAACAAAACCTGCCTTTACGGAGCCGAAAGCACCTTCTGATCTCAGAGTCAGCTGATTTAAACCCTCAACTATCTTTGGTCACACACACACTGTTGTGTTTCCTATCACTTCAAACCGATGTTTTAAAACACTGAGCAAACAAAAAGTAGCCCGAGTGAACCATTTGAGGATGACAACGAGGGAAAT